>NW_022679064.1:0-11790 GCF_011004875.1 Balearica regulorum gibbericeps | reverse complement strand
CGTGGAGTGGGCAGCAGTGGTGGCGGTTTCCCTTGTGGTGGAGATGGCCGCAGTGGTTGCCTGAAGGGTTGAGGTGCCTGTAGTGGTCGCAGGGGATGTTGTTCGCAGGGTAGAGGTGGGTGTAGCTGTGTTTGGAGTTGGGGAAGTTGTCTGCAGAGTAGTGGTCCGAGTGAGAGTCGAGGTTGTGGCAGCAGGTGTGCTTGTGCCAGGAGGAGTGGAGGATGTTTCTGGAAGGACCGTGGTGGTTGAGGCTGTTGTCCCCGAAGCTGTGGTGCTGGTTAGAGCAGGAGTTGACGTTCCAGGCGAGGTGGAAGGGACTGCAGTTGTCATTGCAGTTGCTGTCCCTGATGTTTCTGCTGTGGATGAGAGGAGTGTGGTGAGTGTGTGAAGAGGAGATGTTTGTGCTGGAGTGGACGAGGGTGCAGGTGTAGTGTGGTGAGGAGTCGTGGAGTGGGCAGCAGTGGTGGCGGTTTCCCTTGTGGTGGAGATGGCCGCAGTGGTTGCCTGAAGGGTTGAGGTGCCTGTAGTGGTCGCAGGGGATGTTGTTCGCAGGGTAGAGGTGGGTGTAGCTGTGTTCGGAGTTGGGGAAGTTGTCTGCAGAGTAGTGGTCCGAGTGAGAGTCGAGGTTGTGGCAGCAGGTGTGCTTGTGCCAGGAGGAGTGGAGGATGTTTCTGGAAGGACCGTGGTGGTTGAGGCTGTTGTCCCCGAAGCTGTGGTGCTGGTTAGAGCAGGAGTTGACGTTCCAGGCGAGGTGGAAGGGACTGCAGTTGTCATTGCAGTTGCTGTCCCTGATGTTTCTGCTGTGGATGAGAGGAGTGTGGTGAGTGTGTGAAGAGGAGATGTTTGTGCTGGAGTGGACGAGGGTGCAGGTGTAGTGTGGTGAGGAGTCGTGGAGTGGGCAGCAGTGGTGGCGGTTTCCCTTGTGGTGGAGATGGCCGCAGTGGTTGCCTGAAGGGTTGAGGTGCCTGTAGTGGTCGCAGGGGATGTTGTTCGCAGGGTAGAGGTGGGTGTAGCTGTGTTCGGAGTTGGGGAAGTTGTCTGCAGAGTAGTGGTCCGAGTGAGAGTCGAGGTTGTGGCAGCAGGTGTGCTTGTGCCAGGAGGAGTGGAGGATGTTTCTGGAAGGACCGTGGTGGTTGAGGCTGTTGTCCCCGAAGCTGTGGTGCTGGTTAGAGCAGGAGTTGACGTTCCAGGCGAGGTGGAAGGGACTGCAGTTGTCATTGCAGTTGCTGTCCCTGATGTTTCTGCTGTGGATGAGAGGAGTGTGGTGAGTGTGTGAAGAGGAGATGTTTGTGCTGGAGTGGACGAGGGTGCAGGTGTAGTGTGGTGAGGAGTCGTGGAGTGGGCAGCAGTGGTGGCGGTTTCCCTTGTGGTGGAGATGGCCGCAGTGGTTGCCTGAAGGGTTGAGGTGCCTGTAGTGGTCGCAGGGGATGTTGTTCGCAGGGTAGAGGTGGGTGTAGCTGTGTTCGGAGTTGGGGAAGTTGTCTGCAGAGTAGTGGTCCGAGTGAGAGTCGAGGTTGTGGCAGCAGGTGTGCTTGTGCCAGGAGGAGTGGAGGATGTTTCTGGAAGGACCGTGGTGGTTGAGGCTGTTGTCCCCGAAGCTGTGGTGCTGGTTAGAGCAGGAGTTGACGTTCCAGGCGAGGTGGAAGGGACTGCAGTTGTCATTGCAGTTGCTGTCCCTGATGTTTCTGCTGTGGATGAGAGGAGTGTGGTGAGTGTGTGAAGAGGAGATGTTTGTGCTGGAGTGGACGAGGGTGCAGGTGTAGTGTGGTGAGGAGTCGTGGAGTGGGCAGCAGTGGTGGCGGTTTCCCTTGTGGTGGAGATGGCCGCAGTGGTTGCCTGAAGGGTTGAGGTGCCTGTAGTGGTCGCAGGGGATGTTGTTCGCAGGGTAGAGGTGGGTGTAGCTGTGTTTGGAGTTGGGGAAGTTGTCTGCAGAGTAGTGGTCCGAGTGAGAGTCGAGGTTGTGGCAGCAGGTGTGCTTGTGCCAGGAGGAGTGGAGGATGTTTCTGGAAGGACCGTGGTGGTTGAGGCTGTTGTCCCCGAAGCTGTGGTGCTGGTTAGAGCAGGAGTTGACGTTCCAGGCGAGGTGGAAGGGACTGCAGTTGTCATTGCAGTTGCTGTCCCTGATGTTTCTGCTGTGGATGAGAGGAGTGTGGTGAGTGTGTGAAGAGGAGATGTTTGTGCTGGAGTGGACGAGGGTGCAGGTGTAGTGTGGTGAGGAGTCGTGGAGTGGGCAGCAGTGGTGGCGGTTTCCCTTGTGGTGGAGATGGCCGCAGTGGTTGCCTGAAGGGTTGAGGTGCCTGTAGTGGTCGCAGGGGATGTTGTTCGCAGGGTAGAGGTGGGTGTAGCTGTGTTTGGAGTTGGGGAAGTTGTCTGCAGAGTAGTGGTCCGAGTGAGAGTCGAGGTTGTGGCAGCAGGTGTGCTTGTGCCAGGAGGAGTGGAGGATGTTTCTGGAAGGACCGTGGTGGTTGAGGCTGTTGTCCCCGAAGCTGTGGTGCTGGTTAGAGCAGGAGTTGACGTTCCAGGCGAGGTGGAAGGGACTGCAGTTGTCATTGCAGTTGCTGTCCCTGATGTTTCTGCTGTGGATGAGAGGAGTGTGGTGAGTGTGTGAAGAGGAGATGTTTGTGCTGGAGTGGACGAGGGTGCAGGTGTAGTGTGGTGAGGAGTCGTGGAGTGGGCAGCAGTGGTGGCGGTTTCCCTTGTGGTGGAGATGGCCGCAGTGGTTGCCTGAAGGGTTGAGGTGCCTGTAGTGGTCGCAGGGGATGTTGTTCGCAGGGTAGAGGTGGGTGTAGCTGTGTTCGGAGTTGGGGAAGTTGTCTGCAGAGTAGTGGTCCGAGTGAGAGTCGAGGTTGTGGCAGCAGGTGTGCTTGTGCCAGGAGGAGTGGAGGATGTTTCTGGAAGGACCGTGGTGGTTGAGGCTGTTGTCCCCGAAGCTGTGGTGCTGGTTAGAGCAGGAGTTGACGTTCCAGGCGAGGTGGAAGGGACTGCAGTTGTCATTGCAGTTGCTGTCCCTGATGTTTCTGCTGTGGATGAGAGGAGTGTGGTGAGTGTGTGAAGAGGAGATGTTTGTGCTGGAGTGGACGAGGGTGCAGGTGTAGTGTGGTGAGGAGTCGTGGAGTGGGCAGCAGTGGTGGCGGTTTCCCTTGTGGTGGAGATGGCCGCAGTGGTTGCCTGAAGGGTTGAGGTGCCTGTAGTGGTCGCAGGGGATGTTGTTCGCAGGGTAGAGGTGGGTGTAGCTGTGTTTGGAGTTGGGGAAGTTGTCTGCAGAGTAGTGGTCCGAGTGAGAGTCGAGGTTGTGGCAGCAGGTGTGCTTGTGCCAGGAGGAGTGGAGGATGTTTCTGGAAGGACCGTGGTGGTTGAGGCTGTTGTCCCCGAAGCTGTGGTGCTGGTTAGAGCAGGAGTTGACGTTCCAGGCGAGGTGGAAGGGACTGCAGTTGTCATTGCAGTTGCTGTCCCTGATGTTTCTGCTGTGGATGAGAGGAGTGTGGTGAGTGTGTGAAGAGGAGATGTTTGTGCTGGAGTGGACGAGGGTGCAGGTGTAGTGTGGTGAGGAGTCGTGGAGTGGGCAGCAGTGGTGGCGGTTTCCCTTGTGGTGGAGATGGCCGCAGTGGTTGCCTGAAGGGTTGAGGTGCCTGTAGTGGTCGCAGGGGATGTTGTTCGCAGGGTAGAGGTGGGTGTAGCTGTGTTTGGAGTTGGGGAAGTTGTCTGCAGAGTAGTGGTCCGAGTGAGAGTCGAGGTTGTGGCAGCAGGTGTGCTTGTGCCAGGAGGAGTGGAGGATGTTTCTGGAAGGACCGTGGTGGTTGAGGCTGTTGTCCCCGAAGCTGTGGTGCTGGTTAGAGCAGGAGTTGACGTTCCAGGCGAGGTGGAAGGGACTGCAGTTGTCATTGCAGTTGCTGTCCCTGATGTTTCTGCTGTGGATGAGAGGAGTGTGGTGAGTGTGTGAAGAGGAGATGTTTGTGCTGGAGTGGACGAGGGTGCAGGTGTAGTGTGGTGAGGAGTCGTGGAGTGGGCAGCAGTGGTGGCGGTTTCCCTTGTGGTGGAGATGGCCGCAGTGGTTGCCTGAAGGGTTGAGGTGCCTGTAGTGGTCGCAGGGGATGTTGTTCGCAGGGTAGAGGTGGGTGTAGCTGTGTTTGGAGTTGGGGAAGTTGTCTGCAGAGTAGTGGTCCGAGTGAGAGTCGAGGTTGTGGCAGCAGGTGTGCTTGTGCCAGGAGGAGTGGAGGATGTTTCTGGAAGGACCGTGGTGGTTGAGGCTGTTGTCCCCGAAGCTGTGGTGCTGGTTAGAGCAGGAGTTGACGTTCCAGGCGAGGTGGAAGGGACTGCAGTTGTCATTGCAGTTGCTGTCCCTGATGTTTCTGCTGTGGATGAGAGGAGTGTGGTGAGTGTGTGAAGAGGAGATGTTTGTGCTGGAGTGGACGAGGGTGCAGGTGTAGTGTGGTGAGGAGTCGTGGAGTGGGCAGCAGTGGTGGCGGTTTCCCTTGTGGTGGAGATGGCCGCAGTGGTTGCCTGAAGGGTTGAGGTGCCTGTAGTGGTCGCAGGGGATGTTGTTCGCAGGGTAGAGGTGGGTGTAGCTGTGTTCGGAGTTGGGGAAGTTGTCTGCAGAGTAGTGGTCCGAGTGAGAGTCGAGGTTGTGGCAGCAGGTGTGCTTGTGCCAGGAGGAGTGGAGGATGTTTCTGGAAGGACCGTGGTGGTTGAGGCTGTTGTCCCCGAAGCTGTGGTGCTGGTTAGAGCAGGAGTTGACGTTCCAGGCGAGGTGGAAGGGACTGCAGTTGTCATTGCAGTTGCTGTCCCTGATGTTTCTGCTGTGGATGAGAGGAGTGTGGTGAGTGTGTGAAGAGGAGATGTTTGTGCTGGAGTGGACGAGGGTGCAGGTGTAGTGTGGTGAGGAGTCGTGGAGTGGGCAGCAGTGGTGGCGGTTTCCCTTGTGGTGGAGATGGCCGCAGTGGTTGCCTGAAGGGTTGAGGTGCCTGTAGTGGTCGCAGGGGATGTTGTTCGCAGGGTAGAGGTGGGTGTAGCTGTGTTCGGAGTTGGGGAAGTTGTCTGCAGAGTAGTGGTCCGAGTGAGAGTCGAGGTTGTGGCAGCAGGTGTGCTTGTGCCAGGAGGAGTGGAGGATGTTTCTGGAAGGACCGTGGTGGTTGAGGCTGTTGTCCCCGAAGCTGTGGTGCTGGTTAGAGCAGGAGTTGACGTTCCAGGCGAGGTGGAAGGGACTGCAGTTGTCATTGCAGTTGCTGTCCCTGATGTTTCTGCTGTGGATGAGAGGAGTGTGGTGAGTGTGTGAAGAGGAGATGTTTGTGCTGGAGTGGACGAGGGTGCAGGTGTAGTGTGGTGAGGAGTCGTGGAGTGGGCAGCAGTGGTGGCGGTTTCCCTTGTGGTGGAGATGGCCGCAGTGGTTGCCTGAAGGGTTGAGGTGCCTGTAGTGGTCGCAGGGGATGTTGTTCGCAGGGTAGAGGTGGGTGTAGCTGTGTTCGGAGTTGGGGAAGTTGTCTGCAGAGTAGTGGTCCGAGTGAGAGTCGAGGTTGTGGCAGCAGGTGTGCTTGTGCCAGGAGGAGTGGAGGATGTTTCTGGAAGGACCGTGGTGGTTGAGGCTGTTGTCCCCGAAGCTGTGGTGCTGGTTAGAGCAGGAGTTGACGTTCCAGGCGAGGTGGAAGGGACTGCAGTTGTCATTGCAGTTGCTGTCCCTGATGTTTCTGCTGTGGATGAGAGGAGTGTGGTGAGTGTGTGAAGAGGAGATGTTTGTGCTGGAGTGGACGAGGGTGCAGGTGTAGTGTGGTGAGGAGTCGTGGAGTGGGCAGCAGTGGTGGCGGTTTCCCTTGTGGTGGAGATGGCCGCAGTGGTTGCCTGAAGGGTTGAGGTGCCTGTAGTGGTCGCAGGGGATGTTGTTCGCAGGGTAGAGGTGGGTGTAGCTGTGTTTGGAGTTGGGGAAGTTGTCTGCAGAGTAGTGGTCCGAGTGAGAGTCGAGGTTGTGGCAGCAGGTGTGCTTGTGCCAGGAGGAGTGGAGGATGTTTCTGGAAGGACCGTGGTGGTTGAGGCTGTTGTCCCCGAAGCTGTGGTGCTGGTTAGAGCAGGAGTTGACGTTCCAGGCGAGGTGGAAGGGACTGCAGTTGTCATTGCAGTTGCTGTCCCTGATGTTTCTGCTGTGGATGAGAGGAGTGTGGTGAGTGTGTGAAGAGGAGATGTTTGTGCTGGAGTGGACGAGGGTGCAGGTGTAGTGTGGTGAGGAGTCGTGGAGTGGGCAGCAGTGGTGGCGGTTTCCCTTGTGGTGGAGATGGCCGCAGTGGTTGCCTGAAGGGTTGAGGTGCCTGTAGTGGTCGCAGGGGATGTTGTTCGCAGGGTAGAGGTGGGTGTAGCTGTGTTTGGAGTTGGGGAAGTTGTCTGCAGAGTAGTGGTCCGAGTGAGAGTCGAGGTTGTGGCAGCAGGTGTGCTTGTGCCAGGAGGAGTGGAGGATGTTTCTGGAAGGACCGTGGTGGTTGAGGCTGTTGTCCCCGAAGCTGTGGTGCTGGTTAGAGCAGGAGTTGACGTTCCAGGCGAGGTGGAAGGGACTGCAGTTGTCATTGCAGTTGCTGTCCCTGATGTTTCTGCTGTGGATGAGAGGAGTGTGGTGAGTGTGTGAAGAGGAGATGTTTGTGCTGGAGTGGACGAGGGTGCAGGTGTAGTGTGGTGAGGAGTCGTGGAGTGGGCAGCAGTGGTGGCGGTTTCCCTTGTGGTGGAGATGGCCGCAGTGGTTGCCTGAAGGGTTGAGGTGCCTGTAGTGGTCGCAGGGGATGTTGTTCGCAGGGTAGAGGTGGGTGTAGCTGTGTTCGGAGTTGGGGAAGTTGTCTGCAGAGTAGTGGTCCGAGTGAGAGTCGAGGTTGTGGCAGCAGGTGTGCTTGTGCCAGGAGGAGTGGAGGATGTTTCTGGAAGGACCGTGGTGGTTGAGGCTGTTGTCCCCGAAGCTGTGGTGCTGGTTAGAGCAGGAGTTGACGTTCCAGGCGAGGTGGAAGGGACTGCAGTTGTCATTGCAGTTGCTGTCCCTGATGTTTCTGCTGTGGATGAGAGGAGTGTGGTGAGTGTGTGAAGAGGAGATGTTTGTGCTGGAGTGGACGAGGGTGCAGGTGTAGTGTGGTGAGGAGTCGTGGAGTGGGCAGCAGTGGTGGCGGTTTCCCTTGTGGTGGAGATGGCCGCAGTGGTTGCCTGAAGGGTTGAGGTGCCTGTAGTGGTCGCAGGGGATGTTGTTCGCAGGGTAGAGGTGGGTGTAGCTGTGTTTGGAGTTGGGGAAGTTGTCTGCAGAGTAGTGGTCCGAGTGAGAGTCGAGGTTGTGGCAGCAGGTGTGCTTGTGCCAGGAGGAGTGGAGGATGTTTCTGGAAGGACCGTGGTGGTTGAGGCTGTTGTCCCCGAAGCTGTGGTGCTGGTTAGAGCAGGAGTTGACGTTCCAGGCGAGGTGGAAGGGACTGCAGTTGTCATTGCAGTTGCTGTCCCTGATGTTTCTGCTGTGGATGAGAGGAGTGTGGTGAGTGTGTGAAGAGGAGATGTTTGTGCTGGAGTGGACGAGGGTGCAGGTGTAGTGTGGTGAGGAGTCGTGGAGTGGGCAGCAGTGGTGGCGGTTTCCCTTGTGGTGGAGATGGCCGCAGTGGTTGCCTGAAGGGTTGAGGTGCCTGTAGTGGTCGCAGGGGATGTTGTTCGCAGGGTAGAGGTGGGTGTAGCTGTGTTTGGAGTTGGGGAAGTTGTCTGCAGAGTAGTGGTCCGAGTGAGAGTCGAGGTTGTGGCAGCAGGTGTGCTTGTGCCAGGAGGAGTGGAGGATGTTTCTGGAAGGACCGTGGTGGTTGAGGCTGTTGTCCCCGAAGCTGTGGTGCTGGTTAGAGCAGGAGTTGACGTTCCAGGCGAGGTGGAAGGGACTGCAGTTGTCATTGCAGTTGCTGTCCCTGATGTTTCTGCTGTGGATGAGAGGAGTGTGGTGAGTGTGTGAAGAGGAGATGTTTGTGCTGGAGTGGACGAGGGTGCAGGTGTAGTGTGGTGAGGAGTCGTGGAGTGGGCAGCAGTGGTGGCGGTTTCCCTTGTGGTGGAGATGGCCGCAGTGGTTGCCTGAAGGGTTGAGGTGCCTGTAGTGGTCGCAGGGGATGTTGTTCGCAGGGTAGAGGTGGGTGTAGCTGTGTTCGGAGTTGGGGAAGTTGTCTGCAGAGTAGTGGTCCGAGTGAGAGTCGAGGTTGTGGCAGCAGGTGTGCTTGTGCCAGGAGGAGTGGAGGATGTTTCTGGAAGGACCGTGGTGGTTGAGGCTGTTGTCCCCGAAGCTGTGGTGCTGGTTAGAGCAGGAGTTGACGTTCCAGGCGAGGTGGAAGGGACTGCAGTTGTCATTGCAGTTGCTGTCCCTGATGTTTCTGCTGTGGATGAGAGGAGTGTGGTGAGTGTGTGAAGAGGAGATGTTTGTGCTGGAGTGGACGAGGGTGCAGGTGTAGTGTGGTGAGGAGTCGTGGAGTGGGCAGCAGTGGTGGCGGTTTCCCTTGTGGTGGAGATGGCCGCAGTGGTTGCCTGAAGGGTTGAGGTGCCTGTAGTGGTCGCAGGGGATGTTGTTCGCAGGGTAGAGGTGGGTGTAGCTGTGTTCGGAGTTGGGGAAGTTGTCTGCAGAGTAGTGGTCCGAGTGAGAGTCGAGGTTGTGGCAGCAGGTGTGCTTGTGCCAGGAGGAGTGGAGGATGTTTCTGGAAGGACCGTGGTGGTTGAGGCTGTTGTCCCCGAAGCTGTGGTGCTGGTTAGAGCAGGAGTTGACGTTCCAGGCGAGGTGGAAGGGACTGCAGTTGTCATTGCAGTTGCTGTCCCTGATGTTTCTGCTGTGGATGAGAGGAGTGTGGTGAGTGTGTGAAGAGGAGATGTTTGTGCTGGAGTGGACGAGGGTGCAGGTGTAGTGTGGTGAGGAGTCGTGGAGTGGGCAGCAGTGGTGGCGGTTTCCCTTGTGGTGGAGATGGCCGCAGTGGTTGCCTGAAGGGTTGAGGTGCCTGTAGTGGTCGCAGGGGATGTTGTTCGCAGGGTAGAGGTGGGTGTAGCTGTGTTTGGAGTTGGGGAAGTTGTCTGCAGAGTAGTGGTCCGAGTGAGAGTCGAGGTTGTGGCAGCAGGTGTGCTTGTGCCAGGAGGAGTGGAGGATGTTTCTGGAAGGACCGTGGTGGTTGAGGCTGTTGTCCCCGAAGCTGTGGTGCTGGTTAGAGCAGGAGTTGACGTTCCAGGCGAGGTGGAAGGGACTGCAGTTGTCATTGCAGTTGCTGTCCCTGATGTTTCTGCTGTGGATGAGAGGAGTGTGGTGAGTGTGTGAAGAGGAGATGTTTGTGCTGGAGTGGACGAGGGTGCAGGTGTAGTGTGGTGAGGAGTCGTGGAGTGGGCAGCAGTGGTGGCGGTTTCCCTTGTGGTGGAGATGGCCGCAGTGGTTGCCTGAAGGGTTGAGGTGCCTGTAGTGGTCGCAGGGGATGTTGTTCGCAGGGTAGAGGTGGGTGTAGCTGTGTTCGGAGTTGGGGAAGTTGTCTGCAGAGTAGTGGTCCGAGTGAGAGTCGAGGTTGTGGCAGCAGGTGTGCTTGTGCCAGGAGGAGTGGAGGATGTTTCTGGAAGGACCGTGGTGGTTGAGGCTGTTGTCCCCGAAGCTGTGGTGCTGGTTAGAGCAGGAGTTGACGTTCCAGGCGAGGTGGAAGGGACTGCAGTTGTCATTGCAGTTGCTGTCCCTGATGTTTCTGCTGTGGATGAGAGGAGTGTGGTGAGTGTGTGAAGAGGAGATGTTTGTGCTGGAGTGGACGAGGGTGCAGGTGTAGTGTGGTGAGGAGTCGTGGAGTGGGCAGCAGTGGTGGCGGTTTCCCTTGTGGTGGAGATGGCCGCAGTGGTTGCCTGAAGGGTTGAGGTGCCTGTAGTGGTCGCAGGGGATGTTGTTCGCAGGGTAGAGGTGGGTGTAGCTGTGTTTGGAGTTGGGGAAGTTGTCTGCAGAGTAGTGGTCCGAGTGAGAGTCGAGGTTGTGGCAGCAGGTGTGCTTGTGCCAGGAGGAGTGGAGGATGTTTCTGGAAGGACCGTGGTGGTTGAGGCTGTTGTCCCCGAAGCTGTGGTGCTGGTTAGAGCAGGAGTTGACGTTCCAGGCGAGGTGGAAGGGACTGCAGTTGTCATTGCAGTTGCTGTCCCTGATGTTTCTGCTGTGGATGAGAGGAGTGTGGTGAGTGTGTGAAGAGGAGATGTTTGTGCTGGAGTGGACGAGGGTGCAGGTGTAGTGTGGTGAGGAGTCGTGGAGTGGGCAGCAGTGGTGGCGGTTTCCCTTGTGGTGGAGATGGCCGCAGTGGTTGCCTGAAGGGTTGAGGTGCCTGTAGTGGTCGCAGGGGATGTTGTTCGCAGGGTAGAGGTGGGTGTAGCTGTGTTTGGAGTTGGGGAAGTTGTCTGCAGAGTAGTGGTCCGAGTGAGAGTCGAGGTTGTGGCAGCAGGTGTGCTTGTGCCAGGAGGAGTGGAGGATGTTTCTGGAAGGACCGTGGTGGTTGAGGCTGTTGTCCCCGAAGCTGTGGTGCTGGTTAGAGCAGGAGTTGACGTTCCAGGCGAGGTGGAAGGGACTGCAGTTGTCATTGCAGTTGCTGTCCCTGATGTTTCTGCTGTGGATGAGAGGAGTGTGGTGAGTGTGTGAAGAGGAGATGTTTGTGCTGGAGTGGACGAGGGTGCAGGTGTAGTGTGGTGAGGAGTCGTGGAGTGGGCAGCAGTGGTGGCGGTTTCCCTTGTGGTGGAGATGGCCGCAGTGGTTGCCTGAAGGGTTGAGGTGCCTGTAGTGGTCGCAGGGGATGTTGTTCGCAGGGTAGAGGTGGGTGTAGCTGTGTTTCGGAGTTGGGGAAGTTGTCTGCAGAGTAGTGGTCCGAGTGAGAGTCGAGGTTGTGGCAGCAGGTGTGCTTGTGCCAGGAGGAGTGGAGGATGTTTCTGGAAGGACCGTGGTGGTTGAGGCTGTTGTCCCCGAAGCTGTGGTGCTGGTTAGAGCAGGAGTTGACGTTCCAGGCGAGGTGGAAGGGACTGCAGTTGTCATTGCAGTTGCTGTCCCTGATGTTTCTGCTGTGGATGAGAGGAGTGTGGTGAGTGTGTGAAGAGGAGATGTTTGTGCTGGAGTGGACGAGGGTGCAGGTGTAGTGTGGTGAGGAGTCGTGGAGTGGGCAGCAGTGGTGGCGGTTTCCCTTGTGGTGGAGATGGCCGCAGTGGTTGCCTGAAGGGTTGAGGTGCCTGTAGTGGTCGCAGGGGATGTTGTTCGCAGGGTAGAGGTGGGTGTAGCTGTGTTTGGAGTTGGGGAAGTTGTCTGCAGAGTAGTGGTCCGAGTGAGAGTCGAGGTTGTGGCAGCAGGTGTGCTTGTGCCAGGAGGAGTGGAGGATGTTTCTGGAAGGACCGTGGTGGTTGAGGCTGTTGTCCCCGAAGCTGTGGTGCTGGTTAGAGCAGGAGTTGACGTTCCAGGCGAGGTGGAAGGGACTGCAGTTGTCATTGCAGTTGCTGTCCCTGATGTTTCTGCTGTGGATGAGAGGAGTGTGGTGAGTGTGTGAAGAGGAGATGTTTGTGCTGGAGTGGACGAGGGTGCAGGTGTAGTGTGGTGAGGAGTCGTGGAGTGGGCAGCAGTGGTGGCGGTTTCCCTTGTGGTGGAGATGGCCGCAGTGGTTGCCTGAAGGGTTGAGGTGCCTGTAGTGGTCGCAGGGGATGTTGTTCGCAGGGTAGAGGTGGGTGTAGCTGTGTTTGGAGTTGGGGAAGTTGTCTGCAGAGTAGTGGTCCGAGTGAGAGTCGAGGTTGTGGCAGCAGGTGTGCTTGTGCCAGGAGGAGTGGAGGATGTTTCTGGAAGGACCGTGGTGG
>NW_022679063.1:0-11822 GCF_011004875.1 Balearica regulorum gibbericeps | reverse complement strand
AAAGAAAGAGGTTTCAGGGGTGGGAGGTGTCATCTGGGAGCAGGGCCCAGGACAGTTTCAGTTTTGAGCGTCGAAGCCAGAAAACGGCCAGCGAGATGCTAAGTCGCATGTCGGAGTTTTTGGATGCCTAAAGGAGCCTGCAGCCCCAGGGTTAGTAGGGCTGTGAATGGGGCCATGGGTGAGGTTTCAGGAAAGAAAGAGGTTTCAGGGGTGGGAGGTTTCACCTGGGAGCAGGGCCCAGGACGTTTCAGTTTTGAGCGTCGAAGCCAGAAAACGGCCAGCGAGATGCCAAGTCGCATGTCGGAGTTTTTGGATGCCTAAAGGAGCCTGCAGCCCCAGGGTTAGTAGGGCTGTGAATGGGGCCATGGGTGAGGTTTCAGGAAAGAAAGAGGTTTCAGGGGTGGGAGGTTTCACCTGGGAGCAGGGCCCGGACGTTTTCAGTTTTGAGCGTCGAAGCCAGAAAACGGCCAGCGAGATGCTAAGTCGCATGTCGGAGTTTTTGGATGCCTAAAGGAGCCTGCAGCCCCAGGGTTAGTAGGGCTGTGAATGGGGCCATGGGTGAGGTTTCAGGAAAGAAAGAGGTTTCAGGGTGGGAGGTTTCACCTGGGAGCAGGGCCCGGACGTTTTCAGTTTTGAGCGTCGAAGCCAGAAAACGGCCAGCGAGATGCCAAGTCGCATGTCAGAGTTTTTGGATGCCTAAAGGAGCCTGCAGCCCCAGGGTTAGTAGGGCTGTGAATGGGGCCATGGTGAGGTTTCAGGAAAGAAAGAGGTTTCAGGGGTGGGAGGTTTCACCTGGGAGCAGGGCCCGGACGTTTTCAGTTTTGAGCGTCGAAGCCAGAAAACGGCCAGCGAGATGCAAGTCGCATGTCGGAGTTTTTGGATGCCTAAAGGAGCCTGCAGCCCCAGGGTTAGTAGGGCTGTGAATGGGGCCATGGTTGAGGTTTCAGGAAAGAAAGAGGTTTCAGGGGTGGGAGGTTTCATCCTGGGAGCATGGGCCCAGAGGTTTTCAGTTTTGAGCGTCGAAGCCAGAAAACGGCCAGCGAGATGCTAAGTCGCATGTCGGAGTTTTTGGATGCCTAAAGGAGCCTGCAGCCCCAGGGTTAGTAGGGCTGTGAATGGGGCCATGGGTGAGGTTTCAGGAAAGAAAGAGGTTTCAGGGGTGGGAGGTTTCACCTGGGAGCAGGGCCCAGACATATTCAGTTTTGAGCGTCGAAGCCAGAAAACGGCCAGCGAGATGCTCAAGTCGCATGTCGGAGTTTTTGGATGCCTAAAGGAGCCTGCAGCCCCAGGGTTAGTAGGGCTGTGAATGGGGCCATGGTTGAGGTTTCAGGAAAGAAAGAGGTTTCAGGGGTGGGAGGTTTCATCCTGGGAGCTGGGCCCAGAGGTTTTCAGTTTTGAGCGTCGAAGCCAGAAAACGGCCAGCGAGATGCTAAGTCGCATGTCAGAGTTTTTGGATGCCTAAAGGAGCCTGCAGCCCCAGGGTTAGTAGGGCTGTGAATGGGGCCATGGGTGAGGTTTCAGGAAAGAAAGAGGTTTCAGGGGTGGGAGGTTTCACCTGGGAGCAGGGCCCAGACATATTCAGTTTTGAGCGTCGAAGCCAGAAAACGGCCAGCGAGATGCTAAGTCGCATGTCGGAGTTTTTGGATGCCTAAAGGAGCCTGCAGCCCCAGGGTTAGTAGGGCTGTGAATGGGGCCATGGGTGAGGTTTCAGGAAAGAAAGAGGTTTCAGGGGTGGGAGGTTTCACCTGGGAGCAGGGCCCGGACGTTATTCAGTTTTGAGCGTCGAAGCCAGAAAATGGCCAGCGAGATGGCAAGTCGCATGTCAGAGTTTTTGGATGCCTAAAGGAGCCTGCAGCCCCAGGGTTAGTAGGGCTGTGAATGGGGCCATGGTTGAGGTTTCAGGAAAGAAAGAGGTTTCAGGGGTGGGAGGTTTCATCCTGGGAGCATGGGCCCGGACGTCTTCAGTTTTGAGCGTCGAAGGCCAGAAAACTGGCCAGCGAGATGCTCAGTCGCATGTCGGAGTTTTTGGATGCCTAAAGGAGCCTGCAGCCCCAGGGTTAGTAGGGCTGTGAATGGGGCCATGGGTGAGGTTTCAGGAAAGAAAGAGGTTTCAGGGGTGGGAGGTTTCACCTGGGAGCAGGGCCCGGACGTTTTCAGTTTTGAGCGTCGAAGCCAGAAAACGGCCAGCGAGATGCTAAGTCGCATGTCGGAGTTTTTGGATGCCTAAAGGAGCCTGCAGCCCCAGGGTTAGTAGGGCTGTGAATGGGGCCATGGGTGAGGTTTCAGGAAAGAAAGAGGTTTCAGGAAAGAAAGGTTTCAGGGTGGGAGGTTTCATCCTGGGAGCTAGGGCCCAGAGGTTTTCAGTTTTGAGCGTCGAAGCCAGAAAACGGCCAGCGAGATGCCAAGTCGCATGTCAGAGTTTTTGGATGCCTAAAGGAGCCTGCAGCCCCAGGGTTAGTAGGGCTGTGAATGGGGCCATGGGTGAGGTTTCAGGAAAGAAAGAGGTTTCAGGGGTGGGAGGTTTCACCTGGGAGCATGGGCCCGGATGTTTTCAGTTTTGAGCGTCGAAGCCAGAAAACTGGCCAGCGAGATGCTCAGTCGCATGTCGGAGTTTTTGGATGCCTAAAGGAGCCTGCAGCCCCAGGGTTAGTAGGGCTGTGAATGGGGCCATGGTTGAGGTTTCAGGAAAGAAAGAGGTTTCAGGGGTGGGAGGTTTCACCTGGGAGCATGGGCCCGGACTGTCTTCAGTTTTGAGCGTCGAAGCCAGAAAACTGGCCAGCGAGATGCTCAGTCGCATGTCAGAGTTTTTGGATGCCTAAAGGAGCCTGCAGCCCCAGGGTTAGTAGGGCTGTGAATGGGGCCATGGTTGAGGTTTCAGGAAAGAAAGAGGTTTCAGGGGTGGGAGGTTTCACCTGGGAGCAGGGCCCGGACGTTTTCAGTTTTGAGCGTCTCTGTTGGTTTTGCGTGGCAAGGTTTTGGGAGCGGGGGAGCTACAGGGGTGGCTTCTGTGAGAAGCTGCTAGAAGCTTCCCCTGTGTCTGACAGAGCCAATGCCAGCCGGCTCCAAGATGGACCCGCCGCTGGCCAAGGCCAAGCCAATCAGCGCCTCTGTGATAACATATTTAAGAAAGAGGAAAACAGTTAGAGAGCGCTTTTGCAGCCAGAGAGAGGAGTGAGAAGATGTAAGAACATCTGCAGACACCAAGGTCAGTGCAGAAGGAGGGGGAGGAGGTGCTCCAGGCGCCAGAGCAGAGATCCCCCTGCAGCCCATGGAGGGAGGATGAGGGGGTGTAGCGATTCCACCTGCAGCCCGTGGAGGACCCCACGCCGGAGCAGGTGGAGACACCTGAAGGAGGCTGTGACCCCGTGGGAAGCCCGCGCTGGAGCAAGCTCCTGGCAGGACCTGTGGATCCGTGGAGAGAGGAGCCCACGCCAGAGCAGGTTTGCTGACAGGACTTGTGACCCCGTGGGGGACCCACGCTGGAGCAGTTTGCTCCTGAAGGTCTGCACCCCGTGGAGGAGACTCACGTTGGAGAAGGTCGTGAAGGACTGTCTCCCGTGAGAGGGACCCCACGCTGGAGCGGGGGAACAATGAGTCCTCCCCCTGAGGATAAAGAAGTGGCATAAACACCGCGTGATGAACTGACCGTAACCCCCACTCCCCGTCCCCCTGTGCCGCTGGAGGGGGGGTGGAGGTTGAAGCCAGGAGTGAAGTTGAGCCCGGGAAGATGGGAGGGGTGGGGGGAGGTGTTTTTAAGATTTGGTTTTATTTCTCATTCCTCTACTCTGTTTTGCTTAGTAATAAATTAGATGAATTTCCTCTCTAAGTTCGGTCTGTTTTGCTCGTGATGATAATTAGAGAATGATCTCTCCCTGTCCTTATCTCGACCCGTAAGTTGTTTTTTTTCATTGTACCTTTTCTCCCCTGTCTAATGAAAGAGGGGAGTGATAGAGCGGCTCTGGTGGGCACCTGGCCCTCAGCCAGCGTCAACCCACCGCACTTTCATATACCATCAGCACAATCAGCAAATTGGACTCCTCTCGGAATATTAAATGCAGCAGTAACTTCCAGAAGGAGCTTCCTTTGAGAGCGACGGGCTCTGCTTTGTGATCCAAGACTGAACGTACGTTCTGCATGCTGCGTTGCTGCTGCTGTCTTCCCCGGTCCCTGCTCAGGGCTGTTTCCAGCCCCCATTACAGCCGGGTCAGGCAACATGCTCAATAGCAGCATTGATCAATATGGCCAGGCAGGCAGAAAGGTCACAGTGAACCAGAGACGTACATGAACTGATGGCGAAGCCCATCTCCCCGCAGCTCTTCTCCCTGGTCTCCCAAAACCACACTCCTCCTCCATCCATGACCCCTCCAAGCCTTGAGTCTGCCATCACCTTCCCAGACAGCTGCAGCTGCCATGGCCCAACTGAATCAGGCTTTTTTTGTCACCCTCCACTGTGCAAAGAGTCCCTCTGTTCCCTGCTTGTGCTCGCCATGGCAGACAGGTGAATGAACACTGCAAGGTCTGGAAGAGACAGACATGAAAAACTGCACTGTTTCGTGAGGTGAAGGTTAATGGAGCAGGCAGGGGAGGGCACACGAAGCTAGAGGAAAGCCCAGCTTTGCTGCCAGAGCTGTGTGCGTCATGCGACACTTCCAGTAGATACTCATAGTGCTCGATAGGAAAAACACCCCTAGGAGAGAGTCTGACCCAGGCTAGAAAACTTCTTTCCCTGTTCACCACTGCAGAGGCCAGATGTGGCCAGATGAAGTGTGTCTACTCTGCCCGAGCCTGTCAAACCGATCTTTCCTTGACACGGGTACCTTTAGTTTGCTTCTGCTTTCATCTCTCTTTAAAAAGGAAAGGAAGATCAGGGGAAAAAAATCAGTTTCAATAGGTTTTCATTTCCTCCTCCCCCCTTCTTAAACGGATATTCATAAAAATGCATGTCTGTTTTCCCATGGCTAATTAGCAGTGCAGATAATAAGCTGGTTTCATGGAGTTAGCATGCATCAATGTCTCTGTTGACTGGGTTAATTACTCGGTGGATGGGCATTTGTTTCCTGCAAAGACTGATGATGAGAACGTGTCTTGGTTTGCCAGCAGACACCGCAGTGCTTGGGAACGTGCAGCACTGAACAGGCTGACCGTGTCTGAAGGGAGTATCCGTGGACTTCACCAGTGGTGTTCCTGGGACTTGGTGTATGGTGTGGGGTTGTTAATCAGTCTGCCCAAGAAAATAATGTTCTGTCTTTCACATATGATCTACAAAATGGGCTTTGAACACCGAGAACTTGTTCATGGTTCCTGCCAGTACCCATGGGCAAGGAGGGAGAGGGGACGAGAGAAAGGGAAGGACAGATCTGCACAGTGAACCACCAGGATCCCAGCAAGCAGAAAACTTGTTCAGCAGAGCCAGGGTGTGTTGGTTTTGCGTGGCAAGGTTTTGGTAGCGGGGGGGCTACAGGGGTGGCTTCTGTGAGAAGCTGCTAGAAGCTTCCCCTGTGTCTGACAGAGCCAACGCCAGCCGGCTCCAAGACGGACCCGCCGCTGGCCAAGGCCAAGCCAATCAGCGCCTCTGTGATAACATATTTAAGAAAGAGGAAAACAGTTTGAGAGCGCTTTTGCAGCCAGAGAGAGGAGTGAGAAGATGTAAGAACATCTGCAGACACCAAGGTCAGTGCAGAAGGAGGGGGAGGAGGTGCTCCAGGCGCCAGAGCAGAGATCCCCCTGCAGCCTGTGGTGAAGACCATGGTGAAGCAGGCTGTCCCCCTGCAGCCCATGGAGGGAGGATGAGGGGGTGTAGCGATTCCACCTGCAGCCCGTGGAGGACCCCACGCCGGAGCAGGTGGAGGCACCTGAAGGAGGCTGTGACCCCGTGGGAAGCCCGCGCTGGAGCAAGCTCCTGGCAGGACCTGTGGATCCGTGGAGAGAGGAGCCCACGCCAGAGCAGGTTTGCTGACAGGACTTGTGACCCCGTGGGGGACCCACGCTGGAGCAGTTTGCTCCTGAAGGTCTGCACCCCGTGGAGGAGACTCACGTTGGAGAAGGTCGTGAAGGACTGTCTCCCGTGAGAGGGACCCCACGCTGGAGCAGGGGAACGATGAGAGGAGTCCTCCCCCTGAGGATGAAGAAGTGGCAGAAACACCGCGTGATGAACTGACCGTAACCCCCACTCCCCGTCCCCCTGTGCCGCTGGAGGGGGGGCGGAGGTTGAAGCCGGGAGTGAAGTTGAGCCCGGGAAGATGGGAGGGGTGGGGGGAGGTGTTTTAAGATTTTGGTTTTATTTCTCATTCCTCTGCTCTGTTTTGCTTAGTAATAAATAAGATGAATTCCCTCTCTAAGTTCGGTCTGTTTTGCTCGTGATGGTAATTAGAGAATGATCTCTCCCTGTCCTTATCTCGACCCGTAAGTTTTTTTTTCATTGTACCTTTTCTCCCCTGTCTAATGAAAGAGGGGAGTGATAGAGCGGCTCTGGTGGGCACCTGGCCCTCAGCCAGGGTCAACCCACGACACAGGGGAACACATTGTCTCCCCTTTCTGTGCCAGAAATTTGTCACACATGCTTCTATAGATGCCCAGCAAACCACTGATCTGCAGCCAACAAACTGAACACCATCTCAGCTTGCTCCGTTCAGCCTGTCCTGCTGGGTCTCAGAGCAGCTCTCTGGGGCAGTGAACAGTGCAATGGGACAAGGAGAGGAGCAAAGAAGCGTGAATATAATTGCTCTCCAGGAGCACCCGGAGCAAGATACCCCCTCACTGGAGAGCAAGGCCTGTAGTTCCACGTGAGCATTTTGCCAGGGGACCTTCCATCACGAGTCCCTCTCTGCCAGGAGACACCCACCAGCTCTGGGTACAAGAGCACATGGCTGTCAGGGCGGGCTCCAGCAGCGGAGCAGATGGTCCGAGCTGTGGCCACAGGGTTGGTGCACTCAGCACCTGCATGGCACAAGCCACCTCCAGGTCAGGTGCTGAGCGTTTTGCAGAGTTTGTGCAGGTAACTGAAAGCACCATCACTGAAATCAAACCCAAGCGTTCCCAGCCACAGCTCACCCACCGTCCCTGCTGCTCTCTACAGTACTTTAGTATTCAGCCTCGCTTTTCCCATTCCCTGTTATCTCTGACAGCTGGATAAAGCAGACGACCCCCAGCACCGTCACAGCCATGCTGCGTGCTGCTCCTCCGTGCGGGCCAGTACTGGTGAGTGAGGGGGGCTGGGGAGCTCGCTGGGCACCGTGCTGTTGCCATGCCAACCCTGTCCCCACCCTGCTGCGTCTTGCGGGGTGCCCTGCTTTCCCGACTTGCTCTGGTTTGCAGGTTTCCCTCCCTTTCCAGGAGATGGAGAAGGGTTACAGCAATACCTTCTCTGATGGGGATTGGGGAGGGAAGGTGGAAAGGCCTGCATTTTCCCTTCAGAGGGTGCATGTAGTTAATTCAGCTGGGGAAGAAAGTTTCCCTCCTGGGCCCCAGAGGCAAGCTCGAGGCATGACCTAGGGGACAGAGCTGCAGAGGGATGGCTCTTCAGTAGGTAGAAAACTATTTCATTTCTACAGCACCTATCGCAAGGCAGCGCAGCGCACCTGGGTCCCAGCTGCACTCGCTCCCCAACCACGGTCTGGCGTTCAGCAAGAGGAAGTGAGAACAAATAAAACTAAAAAGTATTTCTATATGCCATGTGGCAAAGTGCTAGCACAGAAGGGGATGTGGGGCTCAGCATGGAAGGAGACACAAAGAGTACTGGCTGAGAAGTATGGATCCTGAGAGCAGAAACATCCCTTTACCAGCCAAATCTTTACCTTGAAATAACGCCCATGAAGGAAAGAGACGTGCTTCAAAAAGGTCGGGGGCTGTCTCTTGGCATGGCTCCAGAGGCTGCAAGTCTGTCTCCTCAGGCCTCTGAGGATCTCTTATGTATTTCCATCTGCACCAGACAGTGGTAGCTTTTCTCATGGGCCTAAATCTCTGCTCTCCTCCATTTTCCCCCGCACAGAGCGGCATCTTCTTTATTTGCAGGGCCACATCCTTGCTGAGCATGAGCCAGCTTTGCTCTAGTGCAACCAACAGTGCTGCTCCAGCTGTCAGCTGTGTGCTCGTCCCTGTACAGCCCAGGAGCTCACACCCACGGTGTTCTGAGTGAGGCGTTTAACACCAAATGACGTGATGAGGGTCTTCTCTGTCCCAGATGGCCCCTTTCTCCCAAGAGCTGTTAAATTGCTGGTCAGTGAAGAGCTCTGAGCTTTCAGCATCTTGACCCTTTGAATTCTCCATATCTCACGGCTGACCTTCAAACAATATTTCTGCAGGTGATCTTTCTATTGCAAAGTGGCAAGCCAAAGGAAATGTATTGCTCCCTCTGGCTCAGCCAAGACATTTGGTGCTTCCCAGGCTAAGCATGAATGGAACACAAGGCAGGGGAGGTGATTGTAACAACAGCTGACATCACCCTGTCACCTCTTAGCCCGAAGCACGTTGCAAATTCCCTAAGTTTATTCCTCTGGCAATGAAGCCATGCCTAGGATGAAAGTAGCCATGTTGCTTGCAACAGCAAGAAGACAAGGCAAAGACACCAAACCAAAACCTGCTCTGCAAAAGGAGCAAAAGGTGTCTAACTACACAGGGAGAAAATCTGGGTTCTCTCAGCTTCCGTTCTTAAAATGCCCTGGGAGATGATTGTGTGTGCATGCTTCGGTTTACCTGCACGTACCTACACCAGACAGTACAGTGCACATATCCAGGGAGAGAGACCAAAAGAAAGTGTGAATACATGGACAGCCTTCAAAGGGTTAAAAGCAACATCTCTGTTGGCAGAGGAGAGAAGGGGAGATGAATTCATAGGCTCAAGAGCAATTTCAGAATCCATTCAAGCTTCATGCCACTCTGAAATCTCAGTGCACCTCAACTAGATCAGAAATTGGTTTACATTCCCTTCTATGTGTTTATGAGTTTGTAAAAGCTGATTTATTTTATTCCATTGCTACTCTAGGATATTATAGCAAAGGCATCTGTTGGAAGAACTAGGATTCATTATGAAGTTGCTTAAACAAAAAGTCACTGCTGGATCAGATAGTATTTTATTTTTATTGCACTGCAAGGAAATACCTTGGCAGCAGTGCTAACTATGGCCTAGTATCTGATGGGGGAGGGTGGAACTGTGGTCAGATGCAGCTGGTAGAAAAATTACTTTTCACTTCTCAAAGGATACAATTTCACCTGGAGGGTTTAATTTCTTGCTAGGTTCCATAGCTGCTTGCATGATGGCTGTGATTCCCCTTTTTCTATCACTGTTAGAGAAAAGACACCAGGCTAAATGGATGCTGGGTCTGTCCCAAACAGCCAGACTTATTTTAACCATGCTGTGTGGGCAGGCATTATAGGCGCAAAGATACTGGCCTTCCTGTAGTGCTTTGCGTCCTCTCTAACCATGTGCTAGGCTCTGCACAGACATAGGGCGGCAGCAACGCTTGTGTGCACAGCACACAAGCTGCTTCTCTGAAAGGCTGAGGAATCTGTCACTTCTGCTGTGACCCATGAGCTTCTGTTGAAAACAGCATCTTTCATCCCTCCTTTAATCTGTTCAGTCTCCCTAGTCTCAACCTTTTGGCCTCCTTTCTGCTCCCTCCTTCCTAAATGCTTTTCTCACGTCAATTTGGCCTTGCTCAATCAAGAGGTTCACAAGCAAAACCCAATTGTAAAACAATTTGAAAGCAATTTGCAGCTGCCTTATGATAAGAGGCAGAGCTGCTATCAGGGATGTTCATTTTAGAACTGTGATGCACAGAAATAATCATCTCAGCTCATGAAGAGAGAGAGGGAGAGGGAGAAAGAGAAAGAGAAAAAAGCATATGCAGCACGTGCTGTGGTGGGTTGACCCTGACTGAGGGCCAGGTGCCCACCAGAGCCGCTCTATCACTCCCCTCCTTCATTAGACAGGGGAGAAAAGGTATAACGGAAAGCTTGTGGGTCGAGATAAGGACAGGGAGAGATCATTCTCTAATTATCATCATGAGCAAAACAGACTGAACTTCAGAGAGGGAATTCATCTTATTTATTACTAAGCAAAACAGAGTAGAGGAATGAGAAATAAAACCAAATCTTAAAACACC
Organism: Balearica regulorum gibbericeps; assembly: GCF_011004875.1. Taxonomy (NCBI): domain Eukaryota; kingdom Metazoa; phylum Chordata; class Aves; order Gruiformes; family Gruidae; genus Balearica; species Balearica regulorum. The sequence goes on along the minus strand of NW_022679063.1, from coordinate 1,722 downwards.
TCCCCCCACCCCTCCCATCTTCCCGGGCTCAACTTCACTCCCGGCTTCAACCTCCGCCCCCCCTCCAGCGGCACAGGGGGACGGGGAGTGGGGGTTACGGTCAGTTCATCACGCGGTGTTTCTGCCACTTCTTCATCCTCAGGGGGAGGACTCCTCTCATCGTTCCCCTGCTCCAGCGTGGGGTCCCTCTCACGGGAGACAGTCCTTCACGACCTTCTCCAACGTGAGTCTCCTCCATGGGGTGCAGACCTTCAGGAGCAAACTGCTCCAGCGTGGGTCCCCCACGGGGTCACAAGTCCTGTCAGCAAACCTGCTCTGGTGTGGGCTCCTCTCTCCACGGATCCACAGGTCCTGCCAGGAGCTTGCTCCAGCGTGGGCTTCCCACGGGGCCACAGCCTCCTTCAGGTGCCTCCACCTGCTCCGGCGTGGGGTCCTCCACGGGCTGCAGGTGGAATCGCTACACCCCCTCATCCTCCCTCCATGGGCTGCAGGGGGACAGCCTGCTTCACCATGGTCTTCACCACGGGCTGCAGGGGAATCTTGCTCCGGCGCCTGGAGCACCTCCTCCCCCTCCTTCTTCACTGACCTTGGTGTCTGCAGATGTTCTTACATCTTCTCCCTCCTCTCTCTGGCTGCAAAAGCGCTCTCTAACTGTTTTTTGTCTTTCTTAAATATGTTATCACAGAGGCGCTGATTGGCTTGGCCTTGGCCAGCGGCAGGTCCGTCTTGGAGCCGGCTGGCATTGGCTCTGTCAGACACAGGGGAAGCTTCTAGCAGCTTCTCACAGAAGCCACCCCTGTAGCCCCCCCGCTACCAAAACCTTGCCACGCAAAACCAACACACGTGCCCAGATGGTCTGGCTTGTTCCTGCCTGGATATCTGAGTTGCTGTCAGTGGCTGCCTGTGTTTTCCCCAAGATGTCTGGAGAAAGTTTTCCCTTAAGAAAGAGATGCTGTAAACTACCCCAGGCACAAGTTCGCTACACTGATTTGTCCACTGCACAAATGTGGCCCAATAACTTCTTTGACACCAGATCAGCTTCACTCAGCTGATCCAAGAGGTGCGTTTACACCCTCAAATCAGAGGAAGGCGAATTAGAAAATAATGGTATTACGTACATCCATTGCTGTGATTCCTTACTCACTGGTTAATTACCACAGTTATTCCTTATGTTCGTGAGCATAGCTGAGGGCTTTGGGGAGGGACTGCGTTTGCTTCGTGCCCATGCAGTGCATAGCATGACTAGTCTCTGGTCTCAGCTAGCTTCAGTCGATGCTATAATAATAGAACTAAATTATTAAAAACTGCCACAACATATTGAAACCTCATATCTTTTCTCTGAAACTAGAGTAAAAATAACACTCTTCTCCCCCAAAGCTTAACCCAAATCCAGCCACTTCTAAAACTTTCACTATAACTTTCTGATCCAGATCTGAAAATTGCCTGTCAAATCAAGGCAACAAATCACAGTACTGCCCTTCCTCTGCTAATTCTGTGCCAAGATCAGCATTACTGCCTGAGCTACGGGAGGAACTGAATGAATAAACAGCGTTTGCCTTCAAACTCTGCACCTTTGCCTCCAAAGATGACAGCAGATAATCGCACACGCTCTTGATTTAACAGCTGATCCTGGAGAAGATTAAAGCTGAAAGGAATAGGCCACATACGAGGAAATTTTATCCGTAGGTGGGAGGGACTTTCTGGGCAGCCTTACAGGGGCAG
>NW_022679062.1:0-12151 GCF_011004875.1 Balearica regulorum gibbericeps | reverse complement strand
GGCGGCGGAAGTATTGCGGGGAGCGGCGTAACGCAGCAGCTCCAGCCGCCATTGTGAGGCGGTGCAACTACAATTTTGTACAGCACAGGGTGGCAGGCCGGGCCTCCATTGTGAGGCGTTGTAAGTGTAGCGGTGTGTGGCGCAGAACAGCTTGCCGGGCCTCCATTGTGAGGCGTTGCAAGTACAGAGGAATGTGGCGCAGCACAGCTGGCAGGGCCTCCATTCTTAGGCGGTCCAAGTACAGTGGAGCGTGGCACATGGCCTCTGACCCCGCTTCGATTGTGAGGCAATACAAGTTCCAAGGGGTGCAGCACAGCGTGACATCCCCGGACTCCATTGTGAGGCGGCGCAAGTAGAGCGGCAAGCGGCGCAGGGCAGCAGCCCCATCCTTCATTGTGAGGCGGTGCAACTACAATTTTGCACAGCACAGTGTGGCAGGCCGGGCATCCATTGTGAGGCGTTGTAAGTGTAGCGGTGTGTGGCGCAGAACAGCTCGCCGGGCCTCCATTGTGAGGCGTTGCAAGTACAGAGGAATGTGTTGCAGCACAGCTGGCCGGACCTCCATTGTGAGGCGGTCCAAGTACAGTGGAGCGTGGCACGTGGCAGCTGACCCGCTTCGATTGTGAGGCAATAAAGTTCCAAGGGTTGCGGCACAGCGTGACATCCCCGGACTCCATTGTGAGGCGGCGGAAGTAGAGTGGGGAGCGGCGCAACGCAGCAGCCCCATCCTTCATTGTGAGGCGATGCAGCTACAATTTTGTACAGTACAGCGTGGCAGGCCGGGCCTCCATTGTGAGGCGTTGTAAGTGTAGCGGTGTGTGGCGCAGAACAGCTCGCCGGGCCTCCATTGTGAGGCGTTGCAAGGACAGTGGAGTGTGGTACATGGCCGCTGACCCCGCCTCGATTGTGAGGCAATACAAGTTTCAAGGGGTGCGGCAGAGCGGGGCATCCCTGGACTCCATTGTGAGGCGGCGCAAGTAGAGCGGGGAGCGGCGCAGGGCAGCAGCCCCGGCCTCCATTGTGAGGCGGTGCAACTACAATTTTGTACAGCACTGAGTGGCAGGCCGGGCCTCCATTGTGAGGCGTTGCAAGTACAGAGGAATGTGGCGCAGGACAGCTGGCAGGGCCTCCATTGTGAGGCGGTCTAAGTACAGTGGAGCGTGGCATGTGGCAGCTGACCGCGCTTCGATTGTGAGGCAATACAAGTTCCAAGGGGTGCGGCACAGCGGGGCATCCCCGGACTCCATTGTGAGGCGGCGCAAGTAGAGCGGGAAGCGGCGCAACGCAGCAGCCCCGGCCTCCATTGTGAGGCGGTGCAACTACAATTTTGCACAGCACAGTGTGGCAGGCCGGGCATCCATTGTGAGGCGTTGTAAGTGTAGCGGTGTGTGGCGCAGAACAGCTCGCCGGGCCTCCATTGTGAGGCGTTGCAAGGACAGTGGAGTGTGGTACATGGCCGCTGACCCCGCCTCGATTGTGAGGCAATACAAGTTTCAAGGGGTGCGGCAGAGTGGGGCATCCCTGGACTCCATTGTGAGGCGGCGCAAGTAGAGCGGGGAGCGGCGCAGGGCAGCAGCCCCGGCCTCCATTGTGAGGCGGTGCAACTACAATTTTGTACAGTACAGCGTTACAGGCCGGTCCTCCATTGTGAGGCGGTCCAAGTACAGTGGACCGTGGCACATTGCCTCTGACCCCGCTTGGATTGTGAGGCAATACAAGTTCCAAGGGGTGCGGCACAGAGCGGGGCAGTCCCCGGACTCCATTGTGAGGCGGCGGAAGTATTGCGGGGAGCGGCGTAACGCAGCAGCTCCAGCCGCCATTGTGAGGCGGTGCAACTACAATTTTGTACAGCACAGGGTGGCAGGCCGGGCCTCCATTGTGAGGCGTTGTAAGTGTAGCGGTGTGTGGCGCAGAACAGCTTGCCGGGCCTCCATTGTGAGGCGTTGCAAGTACAGAGGAATGTGGCGCAGCACAGCTGGCAGGGCCTCCATTCTTAGGCGGTCCAAGTACAGTGGAGCGTGGCACATGGCCTCTGACCCCGCTTCGATTGTGAGGCAATACAAGTTCCAAGGGGTGCGGCACAGCGGGGCATCCCCGGACTCCATTGCGAGGCGGCGCAAGTAGAGCGGCAAGCGGCGCAGGGCAGCAGCCCCATCCTTCATTGTGAGGCGGTGCAACTACAATTTTGCACAGCACAGCGTGGCAGGCCGGGCATCCATTGTGAGGCGTTGTAAGTGTAGCGGTGTGTGGCGCAGAACAGCTCGCCGGGCCTCCATTGTGAGGCGTTGCAAGTACAGAGGAATGTGGCGCAGCACAGCTGGCCGGGCCTCCATTGTGAGGCGGTCCAAGTACAGTGGAGCGTGGCACGTGGCAGCTGACCCGCTTCGATTGTGAGGCAATAAAGTTCCAAGGGTTGCGGCACAGCGTGACATCCCCGGACTCCATTGTGAGGCGGCGGAAGTAGAGTGGGGAGCGGCGCAACGCAGCAGCCCCAGCCTCCATTGTGAGGCGGTGCAGCTACAATTTTGTACAGCACAGAGTGGCAGGCCGGGCCTCCATTGTGAGGCGGTCCAAGTACAGAGGAATGTGGCGCAGGACAGCTGGCAGGGCCTCCATTGTGAGGCGGTCTAAGTACAGTGGAGCGTGGCATGTGGCAGCTGACCGCGCTTCGATTGTGAGGCAATACAAGTTCCAAGGTGTGCGCCAGAGCGGGGTATCCCCGGACTCCATTGTGAGGCGGCGGAAGTATTGCGGGGAGCGGCGTAACGCAGCCGATCCAGCCGCCATTGTGAGGCGGTGCAACTACAATTTTGTACAGCACAGGGTGGCAGGCCGGGCCTCCATTGTGAGGCGTTGCAAGTGTAGCGGTGTGTGGCGCAGAACAACTCGCCGGGCCTCCATTGTGAGGCGTTGCAAGTACAGAGGAATGTGGCGCAGCACAGCTGGCCGGGCCTCCATTGTGAGGCGGTCCAAGTACAGTGGAGCGTGGCACGTGGCAGCTGACCCGCTTCGATTGTGAGGCAATACAAGTTCCAAGGGTTGCGGCACAGCGTGACATCCCCGGACTCCATTGTGAGGCGGCAGAAGTATTGCGGGGAGCGGCGTAACGCAGCAGCTCCAGCCGCCATTGTGAGGCGGTGCAACTACAATTTTGTACAGCACAGGGTGGCAGGCCGGGCCTCCATTGTGAGGCGTTGTAAGTGTAGCGGTGTGTGGCGCAGAACAGCTTGCCGGGCCTCCATTGTGAGGCGTTGCAAGTACAGAGGAATGTGGCGCAGCACAGCTGGCAGGGCCTCCATTCTTAGGCGGTCCAAGTACAGTGGAGCGTGGCACATGGCCTCTGACCCCGCTTCGATTGTGAGGCAATACAAGTTCCAAGGGGTGCAGCACAGCGTGACATCCCCGGACTCCATTGTGAGGCGGCGCAAGTAGAGCGGCAAGCGGCGCAGGGCAGCAGCCCCATCCTTCATTGTGAGGCGGTGCAACTACAATTTTGCACAGCACAGTGTGGCAGGCCGGGCCTCCATTGTGAGGCGTTGTAAGTGTAGCGGTGTGTGGCGCAGAACAGCTGGCCTGGCTTCCATTATGAGGCGTTGCAAGTACAGAGGAATGTGTTGCAGCACAGCTGGCCGGACCTCCATTGTGAGGCGGTCCCAGTACAGTGGAGCGTGGCACGTGGCCTCTGACCCCGCTTCGATTGTGAGGCAATAAAGTTCCAAGGGTTGCGGCACAGCGTGACATCCCCGGACTCCATTGTGAGGCGGCGGAAGTAGAGTGGGGAGCGGCGCAACGCAGCAGCCCCATCCTTCATTGTGAGGCGATGCAGCTACAATTTTGTACAGTACAGCGTGGCAGGCCGGGCCTCCATTGTGAGGCGTTGTAAGTGTAGCGGTGTGTGGCGCAGAACAGCTCGCCGGGCCTCCATTGTGAAGGCGTTGCAAGGACAGTGGAGTGTGGTACATGGCCGCTGAACCCGCCTCGATTGTGAGGCAATACAAGTTTCAAGGGGTGCGGCAGAGCGGGGCATCCCTGGACTCCATTGTGAGGCGGCGGAAGTAGAGTGGGGAGCGGCGCAACGCAGCAGCCCCGGCCTCCATTGTGAGGCGATGCAGCTACAATTTTGTACAGTACTGAGTGGCAGGCCGGGCCTCCATTGTGAGGCGGTCCAAGTACAGAGGAATGTGGCGCAGGACAGCTGGCAGGGCCTCCATTGTGAGGCGGTCTAAGTACAGTGGAGCGTGGCATGTGGCAGCTGACCGCGCTTCGATTGTGAGGCAATACAAGTTCCAAGGGGTGCGCCAGAGCGGGGTATCCCCGGACTCCATTGTGAGGCGGCGGAAGTATTGCGGGGAGCGGCGTAACGCAGCCGATCCAGCCGCCATTGTGAGGCGGTGCAACTACAATTTTGTACAGCACAGGGTGGCAGGCCGGGCCTCCATTGTGAGGCGTTGTAAGTGTAGCGGTGTGTGGCGCAGAACAACTCGCCGGGCCTCCATTGTGAGGCGTTGCAAGTACAGAGGAATGTGGCGCAGCACAGCTGGCCGGGCCTCCATTGTGAGGCGGTCCAAGTACAGTGGAGCGTGGCACGTGGCAGCTGACCCGCTTCGATTGTGAGGCTATAAATGTTCCAAGGGTTGCGGCACAGCTTGACATCCCCGGACTCCATTGTGAGGCGGCAGAAGTATTGCGGGGAGCGGCGTAACGCAGCAGCTCCAGCCGCCATTGTGAGGCGGTGCAACTACAATTTTGTACAGCACAGGGTGGCAGGCCGGGCCTCCATTGTGAGGCGTTGTAAGTGTAGCGGTGTGTGGCGCAGAACAGCTTGCCGGGCCTCCATTGTGAGGCGTTGCAAGTACAGAGGAATGTGGCGCAGCACAGCTGGCAGGGCCTCCATTCTTAGGCGGTCCAAGTACAGTGGAGCGTGGCACGTGGCAGCTGACCCGCTTCGATTGTGAGGCAATACAAGTTCCAAGGGTTGCGGCACAGCGTGACATCCCCGGACTCCATTGTGAGGCGGCTCAAGTAGAGCGGCAAGCGGCGCAGGGCAGCAGCCCCATCCTTCATTGTGAGGCGGTGCAACTACAATTTTGCACAGCACAGTGTGGCAGGCCGGGCATCCATTGTGAGGCGTTGTAAGTGTAGCGGTGTGTGGCGCAGAACAGCTGGCCTGGCTTCCATTGTGAGGCGTTGCAAGTACAGAGGAATGTGTTGCAGCACAGCTGGCCGGGCCTCCATTGTGAGGCGGTCCAAGTACAGTGGAGCGTGGCACGTGGCAGCTGACCCGCTTCGATTGTGAGGCAATAAAGTTCCAAGGGTTGCGGCACAGCGTGACATCCCCGGACTCCATTGTGAGGCGGCGGAAGTAGAGTGGGGAGCGGCGCAACGCAGCAGCCCCATCCTTCATTGTGAGGCGATGCAGCTACAATTTTGTACAGTACAGCGTGGCAGGCCGGGCCTCCATTGTGAGGCGTTGTAAGTGTAGCGGTGTGTGGCGCAGAACAGCTCGCCGGGCCTCCATTGTGAGGCGTTGCAAGGACAGTGGAGTGTGGTACATGGCCGCTGAACCCGCCTCGATTGTGAGGCAATACAAGTTTCAAGGGGTGCGGCACAGCGGGGCATCCCTGGACTCCATTGTGAGGCGGCGCAAGTAGAGTGGGGAGCGGCGCAACGCAGCAGCCCCGGCCTCCATTGTGAGGCGATGCAACTACAATTTTGTACAGTACAGCGTGGCAGGCCGGGCCTCCATTGTGAGGCGTTGCAAGTACAGAGGAATGTGGCGCAGGACAGCTGGCAGGGCCTCCATTGTGAGGCGGTCTAAGTACAGTGGAGCGTGGCATGTGGCAGCTGACCGCGCTTCGATTGTGAGGCAATACAAGTTCCAAGGGGTGCGCCAGAGCGGGGTATCCCCGGACTCCATTGTGAGGCGGCGGAAGTATTGCGGGGAGCGGCGTAACGCAGCAGCTCCAGCCGCCATTGTGAGGCGGTGCAACTACAATTTTGTACAGCACAGGGTGGCAGGCCGGGCCTCCATTGTGAGGCGTTGTAAGTGTAGCGGTGTGTGGCGCAGAACAGCTTGCCGGGCCTCCATTGTGAGGCGTTGCAAGTACAGAGGAATGTGGCGCAGCACAGCTGGCCGGGCCTCCATTGTGAGGCGGTCCAAGTACAGTGGAGCGTGGCACGTGGCAGCTGACCCGCTTCGATTGTGAGGCTATAAAAGTTCCAAGGGTTGCGGCACAGCTTGACATCCCCGGACTCCATTGTGAGGCGGCGGAAGTATTGCGGGGAGCGGCGTAACGCAGCAGCTCCAGCCGCCATTGTGAGGCGGTGCAACTACAATTTTGTACAGCACAGTGTGGCAGGCCGAGCCTCCATTGTGAGGCGTTGTAAGTGTAGCGGTGTGTGGCGCAGAACAGCTGGCCGGGCCTCCATTGTGAGGCGGTCCAAGTACAGTGGAGCGTGGCACATGGCAGCTGACCCCGCCTCGATTGTGAGGCAATAAAGTTCCAAGGGTTGCGGCACAGCGTGACATCCCCGGACTCCATTGTGAGGCGGCGGAAGTAGAGTGGGGAGCGGCGCAACGCAGCAGCCCCATCCTTCATTGTGAGGCGATGCAGCTACAATTTTGTACAGTACAGCGTGGCAGGCCGGGCCTCCATTGTGAGGCGTTGTAAGTGTAGCGGTGTGTGGCGCAGAACAGCTCGCCGGGCCTCCATTGTGAGGCGTTGCAAGGACAGTGGAGTGTGGTACATGGCCGCTGAACCCGCCTCGATTGTGAGGCAATACAAGTTTCAAGGGGTGCGGCAGAGCGGGGCATCCCTGGACTCCATTGTGAGGCGGCGCAAGTAGAGCGGGGAGCGGCGCAGGGCAGCAGCCCCGGCCTCCATTGTGAGGCGGTGCAACTACAATTTTGTACAGTACTGAGTGGCAGGCCGGGCCTCCATTGTGAGGCGGTCCAAGTACAGTGGACCGTGGCACATGGCCTCTGACCCCGCTTGGATTGTGAGGCAATACAAGTTCGAAGGGGTGCGGCACAGCGGGGCAGCCCCGGACTCCATTGTGAGACGGTGCAACTACAATTTTGTACAGCACAGGGTGGCAGGCCAGACCTCCATTGTGAGGCGTTGTAAGTGTAGCGGTGTGTGGCGCAGCACAGCTGGCCGGGCCTCCATTGTGAGGCGGTGCAACTACAATTTTGTACAGCACAGGGTGGCAGGCCGGGCCTGCATTGTGAGGCGTTGTAAGTGTAGCGGTGTGTGGCACAGAACAGCTTGCCGGGCCTCCATTGTGAGGCCTTGCAAGTACAGAGGAATGTGGCGCAGCACAGCTGGCAGGGCCTCCATTCTTAGGCGGTCCAAGTACAGTGGAGCGTGGCACATGGCCTCTGACCCCGCTTCGATTGTGAGGCAATACAAGTTCCAAGGGGTGCAGCACTGCGTGACATCCCGGGACTCCATTGTGAGGCGGCGCAAGTAGAGCGGGAAGCGGAGCAGGGCAGCAGCCCCATCCTTCATTGTGAGGCGGTGCAACTACAATTTTGCACAGCACAGTGTGGCAGGCCGGCCTCCATTGTGAGGCGTTGCAAGTACAGAGGAATGTGGCGCAGGACACCTGGCAGGGCCTCCATTGTGAGGCGGTCTAAGTACAGTGGAGCGTGGCATGTGGCAGATGACCGCGCTTCGATTGTGAGGCAATACAAGTTCCAAGGGGTGCGCCAGAGCGGGGTATCCCCGGACTCCATTGTGAGGCGGCGGAAGTATTGCGGGGAGCGGCGTAACGCAGCAGCTCCAGCCGCCATTGTGAGGCGGTGCAACTACAATTTTGTACAGCACAGGGTGGCAGGCCGGGCCTCCATTGTGAGGCGTTGTAAGTGTAGCGGTGTGTGGCGCAGAACAGCTGGCCTGGCTTCCATTGTGAGGCGTTGCAAGTACAGAGGAATGTGGCGCAGCACAGCTGGCAGGGCCTCCATTCTTAGGCGGTCCAAGTACAGTGGAGCGTGGCACATGGCCTCTGACCCCGCTTCGATTGTGAGGCAATACAAGTTCCAAGGGGTGCGGCACAGCGGGGCATCCCCGGACTCCATTGTGAGGCGACGCAAGTAGAGTGGGGAGCAGTGCAACGCAGCAGCCCCGGCCTCCATTGTGAGGCGGTGCAACTACAATTTTGCACAGCACAGTGTGGCAGGCCGGGCATCCATTGTGAGGCGTTGTAAGTGTAGCGGTGTGTGGCGCAGCACAGCTGGCCGGGCCTCCATTGTGAGGCGGTCCAAGTACAGTGGAGCGTGGCACGTGGCAGCTGACCCGCTTCGATTGTGAGGCTATAAAAGTTCCAAGGGTTGCGGCACAGCTTGACATCCCCGGACTCCATTGTGAGGCGGCAGAAGTATTGCGGGGAGCGGCGTAACGCAGCAGCTCCAGCCGCCATTGTGATGCGGTGCAACTACAATTTTGTACAGCACAGGGTGGCAGGCCGAGCCTCCATTGTGAGGCGTTGTAATTGTAGCAGTGTGTGACGCAGCACAGCTGGCAGGGCCTCCATTGTGAGGCGGTCCAAGTACAGTGGAGTGTGACACATGGCCGCTGACCCCGCCTCGATTTGTGATGCAATACAAGTTCCAAGGGGTGCGGCACAGCGGGGCATCCCCCGACTCCAGTTGTGAGGCGGCGGAAGTAGAGCGGGGAGCGGCGCAGGGCAGCAGCCCCATCCTTCATTGTGAGGCGATGCAGCTACAATTTTGTACAGCACAGCGTGGCAGGCCGGGCCTCCATTGTGAGGCGGTCTAAGTACAGTGGAGCGTGGCATGTGGCAGCTGACCGCGCTTCGATTGTGAGGCAATACAAGTTCCAAGGGGTGCGCCAGAGCGGGGTATCCCCGGACTCCATTGTGAGGCGGCGGAAGTATTGCGGGGAGCGGCGTAACGCAGCAGCTCCAGCCGCCATTGTGAGGCGGTGCAACTACAATTTTGTACAGCACAGGGTGGCAGGCCGGGCCTCCATTGTGAGGCGTTGTAAGCGTAGCGGTGTGTGGCGCAGAACAGCTTGCCGGGCCTCCATTGTGAGGCGTTGCAAGTACAGAGGAATGTGGCGCAGCACAGCTGGCAGGGCCTCCATTCTTAGGCGGTCCAAGTACAGTGGAGCATGGCACATGGCCTCTGACCCCGCTTCGATTGTGAGGCAATACAAGTTCCAAGGGGTGCGGCACAGCGGGGCATCCCCGGACTCCATTGCGAGGCGGCGCAAGTAGAGCGGGGAGCGGCGCAGGGCAGCAGCCCCATCCTTCATTGTGAGGCGGTGCAACTACAATTTTGCACAGCACAGCGTGGCAGGCCTGGAATCCATTGTGAGGCGTTGTAAGTGTAGCGGTGTGTGGCGCAGAACAACTCGCCGGGCCTCCATTGTGAGGCGTTGCAAGTACAGAGGAATGTGGCGCAGCACAGCTGGCCGGGCCTCCATTGTGAGGCGGTCCAAGTACAGTGGAGCGTGGCACGTGGCAGCTGACCCGCTTCGATTGTGAGGCTATAAAAGTTCCAAGGGTTGCGGCACAGCTTGACATCCCCGGACTCCATTGTGAGGCGGCAGAAGTATTGCGGGGAGCGGCGTAACGCAGCAGCTCCAGCCGCCATTGTGAGGCGGTGCAACTACAATTTTGTACAGCACAGGGTGGCAGGCCGGGCCTCCATTGTGAGGCGTTGTAAGTGTAGCGGTGTGTGGCGCAGAACAGCTTGCCGGGCCTCCATTGTGAGGCGTTGCAAGTACAGAGGAATGTGGCGCAGCACAGCTGGCAGGGCCTCCATTCTTAGGCGGTCCAAGTACAGTGGAGCGTGGCACATGGCCTCTGACCCCGCTTCGACTGTGAGGCAATACAAGTTCCAAGGGGTGCGGCACAGCGGGGCATCCCCGGACTCCATTGCGAGGCGGCGCAAGTAGAGCGGGAAGCGGCGCAGGGCAGCAGCCCCATCCTTCATTGTGAGGCGGTGCAACTACAATTTTGCACAGCACAGCGTGGCAGGCCTGGAATCCATTGTGAGGCGTTGTAAGTGTAGCGGTGTGTGGCGCAGAACAACTCGCCGGGCCTCCATTGTGAGGCGTTGCAAGTACAGAGGAATGTGGCGCAGCACAGCTGGCCGGGCCTCCATTGTGAGGCGGTCCAAGTACAGTGGAGCGTGGCACGTGGCAGCTGACCCGCTTCGATTGTGAGGCTATAAATTTCCAAGGGTTGCGGCACAGCTTGACATCCCCGGACTCCATTGTGAGGCGGCAGAAGTATTGCGGGGAGCGGCGTAACGCAGCAGCTCCAGCCGCCATTGTGAGGCGGTGCAACTACAATTTTGTAAAGCACAGGGTGGCAGGCCGGGCCTCCATTGTGAGGCGTTGTAACTGTAGCGGTGTGTGGCGCAGAACAGCTTGCCAGGCCTCCATTGTGAGGCGTTGCAAGTACAGAGGAATGTGGCGCAGCACAGCTGGCAGGGCCTCCATTGTGAGGCGGTCCAAGTACAGTGGAGTGTGACACATGGCCGCTGACCCCGCCTCGATTGTGATGCAATACAAGTTCCAAGGGGTGCGGCACAGCGGGGCATCCCCCGACTCCATTGTGAGGCGGCGGAAGTAGAGTGGGGAGCGGCGCAACGCAGCAGCCCCATCCTTCATTGTGAGGCGATGCAGCTACAATTTTGTACAGTACAGCGTGGCAGGCCGGGCCTCCATTGTGAGGCGTTGCAAGTACAGAGGAATGTGGCGCAGGACAGCTGGCAGGGCCTCCATTGTGAGGCGGTCTAAGTACAGTGGAGCGTGGCATGTGGCAGCTGACCGCGCTTCGATTGTGAGGCAATACAAGTTCCAAGGGGTGCGCCAGAGCGGGGTATCCCCGGACTCCATTGTGAGGCGGCGGAAGTATTGCGGGGAGCGGCGTAACGCAGCAGCTCCAGTCGCCATTGTGAGGCGGTGCAACTACAATTTTGTACAGCACAGGGTGGCAGGCCGGGCATCCATTGTGAGGCGTTGTAAGTGTAGCGGTGTGTGGCGCAGAACAGCTGGCCGGGCCTCCATTGTGAGGCGTTGCAAGTACAGAGGAATGTGGTGCAGCACAGCTGGCCGGGCCTCCATTGTGAGGCGGTCCAAGTACAGTGGAGCGTGGCACATGGCCGCTGACCCCGCTTCGATTGTGAGGCAATACAAGTTCCAAGGGGTGCAGCACAGCGTGACATCCCCGGACTCCATTGTGAGGCGGCTCAAGTAGAGCGGCAAGTGGCGCAGCGCAGCAGCCCCGTCCTTCATTGTGAGGCGGTGCAACTACAATTTTGTACAGCACAGTGTGGCAGGCCGGGCCTCCATTGTGAGGCGTTGTAAGTGTAGCGGTGTGTGGCGCAGAACAGCTGGCCGGGTCTCCATTGTGAGGCGGTCCAAGTACAGTGGAGCGTGGCACGTGGCAGCTGACCCGCTTCGATTGTGAGGCAATAAAGTTCCAAGGGTTGCGGCACAGCGTGACATCCCCGGACTCCATTGTGAGGCGGCGCAAGTAGAGCGAGGAGCGGCGCAGGGCAGCAGCCCCATCCTTCATTGTGAGGCGATGCAGCTACAATTTTGTACAGTACAGCGTGGCAGGCCGGGCCTCCATTGTGAGGCGTTGTAAGTGTAGCGGTGTGTGGCGCAGAACAGCTCGCCGGGCCTCCATTGTGAGGCGTTGCAAGGACAGTGGAGTGTGGTACATGGCCGCTGAACCCGCCTCGATTGTGAGGCAATACAAGTTTCAAGGGGTGCGGCAGAGCGGGGCATCCCTGGACTCCATTGTGAGGCGGCGCAAGTAGAGCGGGGAGCGGCGCAGGGCAGCAGCCCCGGCCTCCATTGTGAGGCGGTGCAACTACAATTTTGTACAGTACAGCGTGGCAGGCCGGGCCTCCATTGTGAGGCGGTCCAAGTACAGTGGACCGTGGCACATGGCCTCTGACCCCGCTTGGATTGTGAGGCAATACAAGTTCGAAGGGGTGCGGCACAGCGGGGCAGCCCCGGACTCCATTGTGAGGCGGTGCAACTACAATTTTGTACAGCACAGGGTGGCAGGCCAGACCTCCATTGTGAGGTGTTGTAAGTGTAGCGGTGTGTGGCGCAGCACAGCTGGCCGGGCCTCCATTGTGAGGCGGTGCAACTACAATTTTGTA
>NW_022679061.1:0-12014 GCF_011004875.1 Balearica regulorum gibbericeps | reverse complement strand
TAGTCTGGGGGGGCACCCAGGTGTATAGGGGGGCACCCAGGGGTGCAGGGGGGGGAGCACCCAGGGGTGTAGGGGGGCACCCAGGTGTATAGGGGGGGCACCCAGGTGTATGGGGGGGCACCCAGGGGTGCAGGGGGGGCACCCAGTCATCTGGGGTGTCCCTGCCCTGACCTGTGTGTGTCTCCCCCCCCCGTGTCGTGTCCCCCCTGACCCCCGTGTCCCCCCCAACCCATGTCCCCCCTCCCCGTGCCGTGTCACCCCCGTGCCGTGTGTGTCCCCCCATGTCCCCCCGTGTCCCCCCGTGTCCCCCCGTGTCCCCCCTGTGCCGTGTGTGTCCCCCCCGTGTCCCCCCCATGTCCCCCCCTGTGTCCCCCCTGTCCCCCCGTCCCCTGCATGTCCACCCTGTGCTGTGTGTCCCCCCCGTGTCCCCCCCGTGTCCCCCCCGTGTCCCCCCGTGTCCCCCCCTGTGTCCCCCCTGTCCCCCGCATGTCCCCCCCCATGTCCCCCCTGTGCTGTGTGTCCCCCCGTCCCCCCAATGTCCCCCCCAATGTCCCCCCCGTGCCCCCCCAATGTCCCCCCGTGTCCCCCATGTCCCCCCCAATGTCCCCCCCAATGTCCCCCCCGTGTCGCCCCCAATGTCCCCCCATGCTGTGTGTGTCCCCCCCGTGTCCCCCCCCATGTCCCCCCCCGTGTCCCCCCCCGTGTCCCCCCTGTGCTGTGTGTGTCCCCCCCGTGTCCCCCCCGTGTCCCCCCCTTGTCCCCCCCGTGTATCCCCCCGTGTATCCCCCCGTGTCGCCCCCAATGTCCCCCCGTGCCGTGTGTGTCCCCCCCGTGTCCCCCCCCGTGTCCCCCCCATGTCCCCCCCCATGTGTCCCCCCCATCCCCATGTCCCCCCCCGTCCCCCCCCCATGTCCCCCCTTTCCCCCCCCCCCGTGTCCCCCCCCTGTCCCCCCCCTGTCCCCCCCAGACTGGCTCTTCGTGGTGCTGGTGGGGCTGGGGGGGGCGCTGGGGGCGCTGGCCGTGGGGCTCTGCTGGTGCCAGTGCTGCCCCCACACCTGCTGCTGCCTCCTGCGCTGCCCCTGCTGCCCCCAGCGCTGCTGCTGCCCCGAGGCCCGTGAGTGGGGGGGACACGGGGGGGGACAGGGGGACATGGGGGGGACATGGGGACACCTGGGGGGGTCACCTGGGGGGGGACACGGGGCTCCAGGGGGGGAAAAGGGGCTCCAGGGGGGACACGGGGTCCCCTGCTGCCCCCAGCGCTGCTGCTGCCCCGAGGCCCGTGAGTGGGGGGGACACGGGGGGGGACACGGGGACACCTGGGGGGGTCACCTGGGGGGGGACACAGGGTCCCTGGGGGGGGACATGGGGCTCCAGGGGGGGAAAAGGGGCTCCAGGGGGGACACGGGGTCCCTGGGGGGGGACATGGGATCTCCTGGGGTCCCCTGCTGCCCCCAGCGCTGCTGCTGCCCCGAGGCCCGTGAGTGGGGGGGACACGGGGGGGGGGACAGGGGGACATGGGGGGGACATGGGGACACCTGGGGGGGTCACCTGGGGGGGGACACGGGGCTCCAGGGGGGGAAAGGGGCTCCAGGGGGGGGAAAAGGGGCTCCAGGGGGGACACGGGGTCCCTGGGGGGGACACGGGGCTCCAGGGGGGACACGGGGCTCCAGGGGGGACATGGGGTCCCTGCTGCCCCCAGCGCTGCTGCTGCCCCGAGGCCCGTGAGTGGGGGGGACACGGGGACATGGGGACACCTGGGGGGGTCACCTGGGGGGGGACACGGAGTCCCTGGGGGGGGGGACAGGGACACCTGGAGTCCCTGGGGGGTCACCTGGTTTGTGATGGGATCCCCTGGGGTGTGACAGGGTTCCTCAGGGTGGGTGTCCCAGACACCTGGGTGTCATCCTGGGGTGTGTGGGGTGTCACCCTGACAGCTGGGTGTCCCCTTGGGGTGTCACCCTGACACCTGAGTGTCCCTCAGGGGTGTGTGGGGTGTCACCCTGACACCCAGGTGTCCCCTTGGGGTGTCACCCTGACACCTGGGTGTCACCCTGTGTGTGTGTGTGGGGTGTCACCCTGACCCCCCGGGTGTCCCCCCGACCCCCGGGTGTCCCCCCAGGGTGTCACCCTGACAGTTGGGTGTCCCCCCGGGGTGTATGGGGTGTCACCCTGACAGCTGGGTGTCCCCCCTGGGGTGTCACCCTGACAGCCAGCTGTCCCCTTGGGGTGTCACCCTGACCCCCGGGTGTCCCCCCATCCCCCGGGTGTCACCCTGACAGTTGGGTGTCCCCCTGGGGTGTCACCCTGACCCCCGGGTGTCCCCCCAGGGTGTCACCCTGACAGTTGGGTGTCCCCCCGGGGTGTATGGGGTGTCACCCTGACAGCTGGGTGTCCCCCCGGGGTGTCACCCTGACGGCCGGCTGTCCCCTTGGGGTGTCACCCTGACAGCTGGGTGTCCCCCCGGGGTGTCACCCTGACGGCCGGCTGTCCCCTTGGGGTGTCACCCTGACCGCTGGGTGTCCCCCCGGGGTGTCACCCTGACCCCCGGGTGTCCCCCCGGGGTGTCACCCTGACAGCTGGGTGTCCCCCCGGGGTGTCACCCTGACGGCCGGCTGTCCCCTCAGTGTACTTCGCGGGGAAGGCGGCCACCTCCGGGGGAATGGTGGGACCCTACGGACCCTCCCCGCCCCCCCTCGCCCTTCGGACCCTCGGTGAGTGACCTTGGGGACACACCGGGACGGGGGGTGTGTGTGTGACACCGGGACGGGTGACATCGAGGTGACACCGAGGTGACATCGAGGTGACACCGGTGACATCACTGCCACACCTCCCCCCCATAGCGAGCAGCCAGAGCTCCCACGTCCCCCTGCTACGCGACAACGACGGCAGCGTGGTGTCAGGTGAGGTCACGGGCGTGATTGACAGCTGTCAATCAGCCGGGGTGGGTGGGTGGGGGGTGGCTGTGATTGACAGCTGTCAATCAATCCCTCCATCCCTCTCCCCATTGGGTGCCGGGACGGGATGCAAAGCTAAGCAGGGTCCGGCCCGGCACCCACCTGGATGGGTGACCTGTGGAGGGGGGTGGAGCCTGATCCTTGGCTCCGCCCCTTTCCTGGACTTGGGGGGGGGGTGTGTGTCCCCCACCCCCCCCCCCCAAAATCTTGGGGACCCCCCCCAGGCCCTCCCGCGCCCTCCCCCGCCGTCCTGCGTTACTTAGAGGAGCAAATCGACGCCTTCGAACCCCACGGCCGCTACCCCCTGTCGAGGGCAGGTGGGTGCTGCGGTGGGGGGGGGGGGGTACCCCCAAACCATTCCCCCCCCCCCCGTGGGTTATTAACACCCCCCCCCAAAAAAATTTTGCCCCCCCCAGGTCCCCCCCTGAGTGACATCAGCTCCCTCCACGAAGCCCCCGATTCCTGGGTGCCCCGAGGACGCCCCCCGTCCCCCCCTTCCCCCCCCCGGGGGCGCTGGCGCTCGGCTGAATTTTTGGGGGGGTCGAAGGGGGGGTCGCCCCCCCCGTCTCGTCCCCGTTCTCGTTCCCGTGACGATCTTTTAGGGGGGGCTGAGCCCCTCCCCCGTCATCCCCCTGGACCCCCCCGACGTCTCCGGAAGGTGAGGGGGGTGGGGTGGGGTCTTTGGGGGTCCTATGGGGTGTTTGGGGGGGGGGGTCCCCCCTGGGGGATTTGGGGGTCCCTGGGAGAGGATCTGGGGGGGGAGGGGTGTCACTGGGGCAGTTTGGGGGGGGTCTCTGGGGGTCCTATGGGGTGTTTGGGGGGGTCCCTGGGGGGTCCCATGGGGTATTTGGGGGGGCTGGGGGGGTCCTTGGGGGTCCTATGGGGTGTTTGGGGGGGTCTGGTTGGATTTGGGGGGTGTCCTATGGGGTATTTGGGGGGCTGGGGGGGGGTCCTTGGGGGTTCTATGGGGTGTTTGGGGGGGTTTGGTTGGATTTGGGGGGGTCCTATGGGGTATTTAGGGGGGTGGGGGGGGTCCCTGGGGGTCCCATGGGGTATTTGGGGGGGCTGGGGGGGGGTCCTTGGGGGTCCTATGGGGTGTTTGGGGGGGTCCCTGGGGGTGTTTGTGGGGGTCTGGTTGGATTTGGGGGGGTCCTATGGGGTATTTAGGGGGGTGGGGGGGGTCCCTGGGGGTCCCATGGGGTATTTGGGGGGGCTGGGGGGGGTCCTTGGGGGTCTTATGGGGTGTTTGGGGGGGTCCCTGGGGGTGTTTGGGGGGGTCTGGTTGGATTTGGGGGGGTCCCATGGGGTATTTGGGGGGGTGGGGGGGGGTCCCTGGGGGATTTGGGGGTCCCTGGGAGGATTTGGGGGGGTCCCATGGGATATTTGGGGGGGTGTCTGTGGGGTTTGGGGGTGCTGGGGGGGTCCCATGGGCTATTTGGGGGTGTCCCCCCCCCCCGAGCCCCCCCAAACCCCCCCCATGTCCCCCGTCCCCCCCCAGCACGACGCCCTGAGCCGCGAGAGCCTGGTGGTCTGAGCACCCGCACGTTTTGGGGGGGCCCTGGGGTGCCCCCCCCCCACCCCGGGGCTGGTTTTGGGGCTTTTCGGGGGGTTTTGGGGTTTTTACAGTTTTTTTAATACGGGGGGGAGGGGTCACCCTTCCCCCCCCCCCCCCAATTTTGGGGTGAAATAAAGGTTTTTAGAGAAAAATCACTGGTGCGCGTGTGGTTAGATCGCTTGCGTGACATCACCGGCCCCCATGACATCACCGGGTGATGTCACAAGCCCTGGGCTCCGTAACGTCACTGTAGTATTACGTCACCGCCCCTTACACCGCTGGGCCATGTGATGTCACCGTGTGACATCACTGAGGAGAAAAAGGGGGATGGGGGGGCGGATCCTTGGGGGGGGATTTTGGGGGTTCTGGGGGGATTTTGGGGGTCCTGGAGGGATTTGGGGGGGTCCCAGAGGGGATTTTTGGGGTCCCTGGAGGGATTTGGGGGGGGTCCCTGAATGATTTGGGGGGGTCCTGAGGGATTTTGGGGGATCCGGAGGGATTTGGGGGGTCCTTGAAGGATTTTTGGGGTCCCAGAGGGATTTGGGGGGTCCCTAAGGAACTGTTGGGGGGGGCTCGGAGGAGTTTTGGGGGGGCCTGAAGGATTTTGGGGGGGATTCTGAGGGATTTTGGGGGCCCAGGAGGATTTTTGGGGTGATTCTGAAGGATTTTGGGGGGGGTTCTGAGGGATTTGGGGGTCCTGGAAGGATTTTTGGGGTGATTCTGAGGGATTTTGGGGTGATTCTGAGAGATTTTGTGGGGATTCTGAGAGATTTTGGGGTCCTGGAAGGATTTTTGGGGTGATCCTGAAGGATTTTGGGGGGGATTCTGAGGGATTTTGGGGGGATTCTGAGGGATTTTGGGGTCCTGGAAGGATTTTTGGGGTGATTCTGAGGGATTTTGGGGTCCTGGAAGGATTTTTGGGGTGATTCTGAGGGATTTTGGGGGGGATTCTGAGGGATTTTGGGGTCCCAAAAGAATTTTGGAGGTGATTCTGAGGGATTTTGGGGTGATTCTGCAGGATTTTTGGGGTGATTCTGAGGGATTTTGGGGTGCCGCAAGGATTTCGGGGGGGAGGGAAGAAACCACCCCTTCCCCTCTCGCGCCGCGAGGGGGCGTGGCCTCCCTCTGATTGGTCGCTGGAAGGGAGGCCCTGAAGCGCGGTGCACGCCGGGAGTTGTAGTCCGGAAGGAGGAGGGCGGGCGGGGTTTCCTCGCCTTCCCGTCAGGCACCGCGGCGGCTCGGCCTGTTGGGTGCCCCCCCCCCCCCCACACCCCCCCACCCTTGGGTGCTGCCCCCCCCCATCTCCCCCCCCCCTCCACCACCTTTGGGTGCCGCCATGACGTTGTTCCACTTCGGGAATTGCTTCGCTCTCGCCTATTTCCCGTATTTCATCACGTACAAGTGCAGCGGCCTGTGAGTGTGTGTGTGTGGGGGAACTGGGAGCACTGGGAGGGGGACTGGGAACACTGGGAGGGGGAGTGGGGGGGACTGGGGGCAACTGGGAGCGACTGGAGGGGTTACTGGGAGCACTGGGAAGGAGACTGGGAACACTGGGAGGGAGTATGGAGGATACTGGAAACATTGGGAGAGGGAGTGGGGGGGACTGGGGGCACTGGGAGGGGGTCTGGGAACACTGGGAAGGGGTATGGAGGATACTGGGAGAGGGTGTGGGGGGGACTGGGGGCACTGGGAGGGGGAGTGGGGGGGACTGGGGGCAACTGGGAGGGACTGGAGGGGTTAGTGGGAGCACTGGGAAGGAGACTGGGAACACTGGGAGGGGCTATGGAGGATACTGGAAACACTGGGAGGGGGAGTGGGGGGACTGGGGGCACTGGGAACACTGGGAAGGGGTATGGAGGATACTGGGAGCACTGGGAGAGGGTGTGGGGGGGGACTGGGGGCAACTGGGAGGGACTGGAGGGGTTAGTGGGAGCACTGGGAAGGAGACTGGGAACACTGGGAGGGGCTATGAGGATACTGGAAACACTGGGAGAGGGTGTGGGGGGGACTGGGGGCACTGGGAGGGGGACTGGGAACACTGGGAAGGGGTATGGAGGATACTGGGAGCACTGGGAGAGGGTGTGGGGGGGACTGGGGGCACTGGGAGGGGGAGTGGGGGGGACTGGGGGCAACTGGGAGGGACTGGAGGGGTTAGTGGGAGCACTGGGAAGGAGACTGGGAACGCTGGGAGGGGGTATGGAGGATACTGGGAGTAGTGGGAGGGGGCGTGGAGGATACTGGAAACACTGGGAGGGGGAGTGGGGGGGACTGGGGGCACTGGGAGGGGGACTGGGAACACTGGGAAGGGGTATGGAGGATACTGGGAGCACTGGGAGGGCTCTGGGCGCAACTGGGAGCGACTGGACGGGTTAGTGGGAGCACTGGGAAGGAGACTGGGAACACTGGGAGCGGGTATGGGGGACTGGGAGCACTGGGAGGGAGACTGGGAACACTGGGAGGGGGTATGGAGGATACTGGGAGCACTGGGAGGGGGTATGGGGGGCACTGGGAGCACTGGGAGGGAGTGGGAAGGACTGGGAAGGACAGGGAGGGGATATGGGAAGTACTGGGAGCACTGGGAGGGGGACTGGGAGCACTGGGAAGGACTGGGAGGGAGCAGGAGGGCTATGGGGGGTACTGGGAACACTGGGAGGGGGGTTGGGGGATACTGGAAGTTACTGGGAGGAGGTCTGAGGGGCACTGGGAGGGCCTGGGGGATACTGGAGGTTACTGGGAGGGGATCTGGAGGATACTGGGAGGGCCGGGGTGGTGGTTACTGGGAGGCACTGGTGGGTACTGGGAATAACTTGGAGCACTGTGTTGGATTTGGAAGGGGGTTGGGGGCCACTGGGGGATACTGGGGGGCACTGGGACATACTGGGGGGCACTGGGAATGGGCGTGGGGGGGAGTGGGAACACCGGGGGCGGGTACTGGGCTGTACTGGGAGTAACTGGGAGCACTGGTTGCAGGTCGGAGTACAGCGCCTTTTGGCGATGCGTCCAGGCGGGAGCCACCTACGTACTGGTGCAACTGGGAAAGGTGGGGACGGACCCCTGGGGCGGGGGGGGGGGTCCCCCATTTCCTGGGGGGGGTCCCCCCATTTTTTGGGGGGGTCCTGGCCCCCTGGGGGGGGATTTGAGGGGGTTTTGGGGGGGTCCTGGACCCCTGGAACCCCTTTGGGGGGGTCCCCATCCCCTTGGGGGGGGTTTGGGGGGGGTCCCCCATTTCCTGGGGGGGGTCCTGGCCCCCCTGGGGGGGGATTTGAGGGGGTTTTGGGGGGGTCCTGGACCCCTGGATCCCCTTTGGGGGGGTCCCCATCCCCTTGGGGGGGGGTTTGGGGGGGTCCCCCATTTCCTGGGGGGGTCCCCCCATCTTTTGGGGGGGTCCTGGCCCCCCTGGGGGGGGATTTGAGGGGGTTTTGGGGGGGTCCCGGACTCCTGGATCCCCTTTGGGGGGGTCCCCCATTCCCTGGGGGGGTCCCTCCATTTTTTGAGGGGTCCTGGACTGCTGGGGAGGGGGGTTTGGGGGGGTCCTGGCCCCCTGGGGGGGGATTTGAGGGGGTTTTGGGGGGTCCCGGACCCCTGGATCCCCTTTGGGGGGGTCCCCATCCCCTTGGGGGGGTCCCCCATTTCCTGGGGGGGGTCCCCATTTTGTGGGGGGGTCCTGGACCCCTGGGGAAGGGGGATTTGGGGGGGTCCCCATTTCCTGAGGGGGTTTGGGGGGGGGTCCCAGACCCCTGAATTCCTGGGGGAGGGGCTTTGGGGGGGGGGGGTGGGGGTGTCCCTGGGTAGGGGGGGTGCCCCAAATGCCTGATCCCCATTTTTGGGGGGGTCCCTGACTCCCGTGTCCCCTGTTTCTCCCCCCCCCCCCCCCCCAGATGCTGTTTTTGGCCACTTTCTTCCCCACCTGGGAGGGGCCGTCGGGGGGGTACGACCTGGTGGGGGTGAGTCGGGGGGGGCCCCAGATATTGGGGGGGGGGCCCAGATATTGGGAGGGGGGCCCCCAGATATTGGGGTGGGGGCAGATATTGGGGTGGGGGCAGACATTGGGGGGGGCCCCAGATATTGGGGGGGGGCAGATATTGGGGGGGCCCCCAGATATTGGGGGGCCCCCAGATATTGGGGGGGTCCAGATATTGGGGGGGCCCGAGATATTGGGGGGGGCAGATATTGGGGGGGCCCCAGATATTGGGGTGGGGGCAGATATTGGGGGGACATGGGGGGGGACACACAGGGGACCCAGGGGTGCCACTATGGGGGGGGGAGGTTTGGGGGGGGGTGTTTCTCGGGACGGGGGGGCAGGAGGTTTTGGGGGGGGGGGGTTTCTCGGGATGGGGGGGCAGGAGGTTTTGGGGGGGGGGCACCCCAAGAGAGGGGGGGGGGGCTGTGGGGGTGACACCCCCCCTACCCCCCCCAGGAATTCCTCCGGGCCACGGTGGACGCGGCCGATTTGGGGGGGCTGCAGCTGGCCTTGGGCCGGGGGGGGGGCCGGGGGGAACTTCGGATCCTCGTGGCCGCCCTGGGCTGGGCCAGCGCCGAGCTCCTCACGTCCCGGTGAGCTATAGGGGGGGGATCTATAGGGGGGGGATCTATAGGGGGGGATCTATAGGGGCTGGGGAGGGTCCGTAGGGGATTGGGGGGGGGGGTGTGGGGAGGAGGGGGGGGGGTTCTGGGACTTGGAGGGGGGGTAGGGAGGAGGGTTGGAGGTGCTCTGGGGGCTATAGGGGATCTATAGGGGGGGGGATCTATAGGGGATCTATAGGGGGTGGGGAGGGATCTATAGGGGATCTGTAGGGGGTGGTGGGGTGTGTTTGGGGGGGGCTGTGGGACTTGGAGGGGGGGTAGGGAGGAGGGTTGGAGGTGCTCTGGGGGCTATAGGGGATCTATAGGGGGTGGGATCTATAGGGGATCTATAGGGGGTGGGGAGGGATCTATAGGGGGTTTATAAGGGGTGGGGAGGGATCTATAGGGGATCTGTAGGGGGTGGGGGGGTGTGTTTGGGGGGGGCTGTGGGACTTGGAGGGGGGGTAGGGAGGAGGGTTGGAGGTGCTCTGGGGGCTATAGGGGATCTATAGGGGGTGGGATCTATAGGGGATCTATAGGGGGTGGGGAGGGATCTATAGGGAATCTGTAGGGGGTGGTGGGGTGTGTTTGGGGGGGGCTGTGGGACTTGGAGGGGGGGTAGGGAGGAGGGTTGGAGGTGCTCTGGGGGCTATAGGGGATCTATAGGGGGTGGGATCTATAGGGGATCTATAAGGGGTGGGGAGGGATCTATGTGGGGTGTGTTTGGGGGGGGCTGTGGGACTTGGGGGGGGTAGGGAGGAGGGTTGGAGGTGCTCTGGGGGCTATAGGGGATCTATAGGGGGTGGGGGGGCCTGTAGGGGATCTATAAGGGGTGGGGGGGCCTATAGGGGATCTATAAGGGGGGGTGTTCACCTATAGAGGATCTATGGGGGGGTGGGTGTATCCTGGGGGGGGGGGGGGGTTTGGAGGGAAGTATGGGGGGGGCCCTATAGAGATTATGGGTGGCTATATGGAAGGTATATAGGGGATCTATAGGGGATGGGGGGGCTATAGGTGCTGGGGAGGGACCTATAGGGGGTGGGGGCTTTGGGTCCCTATAGGGGCTATAGGTACCTTCAGAAACTTGGGGGGGGGGGCTCTGAGGACCCATAGGGGCCTGTAGGACCCTGGGGGGGGGGGGTGGGGGATCTATAGGGGTCGGGATCTATAGGATCCTGGGTGTGTCCCCCCCCCAACGGGGTGTCGGGGTCCCCAGGTGCGTCCCGCTGTGGGTGGGGGCGCGGGGGGTGGAGTTTGACTGGCGGCACCTCCAGATGGGGCTGGACTCCAACATCAGCCTGGTGAGGGGGGGGCAACTGGGAGGCACTGGGAGGGGAACTGGGGGGAACTGGGAGGGGATTTGGGGGGGCAACTGGGGGGGGGAATTGGGAGGGCAACTGGGGGGCACTGGGAGGGGAACCTGGGGGGGAACCTGGGGGGGCAACTGGGGGGAACTGGGAGGGGCACTGGGAGGGGAACTGGGGGGAATTGGGAGGGCAACTGGGGGGCACTGGGAGGGAACTGGGGGGGGGAACTGGGGGGAACTGGGAGGGGAACTGGGAGGGGAACTGGGGGGAACTGGGGGGGGGAATTGGGAGGGCAACTGGGGGGTACTGGGAGGGGCACTGGGAGGGGAACTGGGGGGAATTGGGAGGGCAACTGGGGGGCACTGGGAGGGAACTGGGGGGGAACCTGGGGGGGCAACTGGGGGGAACTGGGAGGGGAACTGGGGGGAACTGGGGGGGGGAATTGGGAGGGCAACTGGGGGGTACTGGGAGGGAACTGGGGGGGGAACCTGGGGGGGCAACTGGGGGGAACTGGGAAGGGAACTGGGGAGCACTGGGAGGGGAATTGGGAGGGCAGCTGGGGGGGGGGGAATGGGGAGGGGAACTGGGAGTAGCTGGGGGGCACTGGGAGGGCAACTGGGGGGGCAACTGTGGGGCACTGGGGGGGAGTTGGGAGGGGAACTGGGGGGGGCAACTGGGAGGGCAACTGGGGGGGCACTGGAGGGCACTGGGAGGGCAACTGGGGGTACTGGGAGGGCAACTGTGGGGGAATTGGGAGGGGAACTGGGGGGGGGGATTGTGCTGGGGGGGGCTGAGGGAGGTAATGGGGGGGGGCACTAGTGGGGGGTAACTGCCCGCCCCGGGGGGGGGTAATTGGGGTTCTTATTCCCGCGGGGGGGGTCATCACCCCCCTGACCCCCCCCCCCCAGGCACGTCACGTGGCGGCGGCGGCGTTGCTCTGGGCTTCGGGGCGTCACGACCTGCCCCCCCGCCTGCGCCTGCCCCTGGGGGGGCTGCTGGCTGCCGCTGCCTACGAGGGCTTCCTCACCGGGTGGGCGGGGCTTCCTCACCGGGTGGGCGGGGCTTCCTCACCGGGTGGGCGGGGCTTGGGGGTGGGCGGGGCTTGGGGTGGGCGGGGCTTGGGGGTGGGCGGGGCTTCCTCACCGGGTGGGCGGGGCTTCATGGGGTGGGCGGGGCTTCCTCACCGGGTGGGCGGGGCTTTCCTCACCGGGTGGGCGGGGCTTCGGGGGTGGGCGGGGCTTGGGTGGACTGCGGGGATGGGGGGCTGCTGGCTGCCTATGGGGCTTCCTCACCGGGTGGGCGGGGCTTCAGGGGGTGGGCGGGGCTTCAGGGGGTGGGCGGGGCTTTCCTCACCGGGTGGGCGGGGCTTTCCTCACCGGGTGGGCGGGGGCTTCCTCACCGGGTGGGCGGGGCTTCAGGGGGTGGGCGGGGCTTCGGGGGTGGGCGGGGCTTCATGGGGTGGACTGTGGGGATGGGGGCTGCTGGCTGCCTATGGGGCTTCCTCACCGAGTGGGCGGGGCTTCAGGGGTGGGCGGGGCTTCCTCACCGGGTGGGCGGGGGCTTCCTCACCGGGTGGGCGGGGCTTCGGGGGTGGGCGGGGCTTCGGGGGTGGGCGGGGCTTGGGTTGGACTGCGG
>NW_022679060.1:0-12472 GCF_011004875.1 Balearica regulorum gibbericeps | reverse complement strand
TCCACACGTAGAAGCCTGGTTCTCACTGAGGTCTTTCATGACCATGGCATTTTCTGGAAGGGGAAGACAGCAGGATGCAAACAGCCCAGGCCGTCTCTGGAGTGTCTTGGGACAATTTCTCAGCACCGCTGGCAGATGGGCCAGCAAGGGTAATGGAAGCCTGGATGTGATGCTTACAAGCAAGGCAGAGCTGGCCAGGGCTGAGAAGACTGGCTGGCCTGGCCTGGCAATGGTGGGGTGCCAGTGCCCAAGGAGAGTGAGGAAGGCTTCTAGAAGGCTCCAGACCCCAGAGCTCCTAGAAGCAGGCTTGTGTCTGTTTTGGGGAGATTTAGTGGGGATCCAATGGTCAGCAGCACTGAAGGGCAGCAGAGCTCAGTAGAGCTGGTCTTCAAGAACAGCATCCTCCAAGCTCAGCAATGGTCTGCATTAGATCTCAGTTGAGTCTTGGACGGGGTTTCAAGGGCATCATGATGAGTGTTTACTGCTTCAGGAGGAGTTACAGAAGCAGCAGAACCCTTACCAGTCCATGGGACCAGAGGATCTGCATCCCAGGGTGCTGAGAGAGCAAGACGGTGTCACAGGGAGGCCAGTCTCCATCATGGAGGAAAAGTCCTGGAGACTGCGGGGACTCCCTGACGACTGGCACCTTTCCAAGAGGCCCCGAGGATGACCTGGGGAACTAAAGGCTGCTGAGCTTCCCTTTGGCTGAGGGACATGTACCAGAGCATATCCTCTTGGAGAGCAGTTCTGGGGGTGTGACAGAGGAGGTGGCGGGATGACCCCCGGGCTGATTCTGCCTGACCATCCTCATTGCTTCCCCTGATGAAAGGACCGCAGCTGTGGGTGAGGGGAGAGCAGTGCGGGTGTTTCACCAGGACACCGGCAAGGCTTTCCACACCATCCCCCACAAGAGTCTCTTCTCACGAACAAACCTGCTGGAGGGATGGGTCAATAGGGACCGTTGTGATCTGCAGCAAGGGCAAATCCAAAGTGCTGCCCCTGGGGTGGATGAGCCCCTTGAAGTGACCCAGCTTAGGGACATCCTGGCTGGGTTACAGCTCTGCAGAACAATTTCTCCTCTCCAAGTGTTGGGAGAAATGGGGTTTGGAATTGGGCTGTATAAATCTCTATTTACATAGAGGGAGAGAACGTGTCGTCACCTTGCTTGTCCATGTCCATGGCCTATGACAAAAGCCATGTGAATTTGGAGATCACTCTGCAAAATTCTCCACGTGAACCCTCCTTGCACAGTTCTTAGAGAGATCTTTTCTGTCTATGTTTCAACAGTTGCCTCATATCTTCATTCCAAGGGTGATGCAGTCACCCCCACAGAAGTCACCCTCACATTTCCTTCCCTTACAAACAGGAAAATGTGACCCAGGACCTACAGGAGCCTTCCTGAAGCAGGAGCTGGTGGCCAGGCAGAGAAGACCAAGGCATCTCGCTTGAGGGAACTCATTTCTCTTGACTAGACAAGGAAGCCTGGGCAAGTGCACCCACGGTGTCCAACACCATTCTCATCCCTGCCTTCCCCTACAATGGAGTCACATCTCATTTCCCTTGCAGGGCATGAGAGAACTAAAGACGCTTCTGTAATGCAGATGCGATTGGATTAGGGCAATTTTAGCTGTGGAAAAGAGCCTCTAATTCACTTTGTCTCTTTGCTTCCCTCCGTGAATTGAGGGAGCTCTTGACTTCAGGGTGTTACTTGCTGTGCGTAAAGAGCTAATAGGGACCAAGAGGTCCAAGCGGGGAGTGCTTGGAGGGGTCCTGGACTCTCTCTTTGACACAAAAAATGTGTTTTCTATTCCCCTGTTGGACCTGGAATTCAGAAGAGCTCATGTGGACCTAATATACAGCTGAGGAATGGGCTTTCCTTTTCTTTGAACTATGCCTAACACCTCTTCCTGTGGTATGGAATCTCCTTTGGTCAGTTTGGGTCAGCCGTCCTGGCTGTGTCCCCTCCCAGATTCCTGGGTGCCCCCCGCCTTCTCAGTGGCAGGCCAGGATGAGAAGCTGAGAAGTCCTTGACTGAATGGTAACAACTAAAACCATCGGTGTGTGATCAACGTGATTCCCATCCTAAATCCAAACCACAGCACTGTACCAGCTGCTCGGAAGAAAATGAACTCCATCCCAGCTGAAAGCAGGACAACCAAGCACAGCGTAGCGAGCTGGTCGAGGTGAGGGTGACTGTCCCACTCTACACTGCACTGGTGCGGCCCCACCTTGAATGCTGTGTGCAGTTTTGGGCACCTAAGTACAAGAAAGACATCAAAGTATGAGAGTGTGTGCAGGGGAGGGTGACCAAGATGGTGTGGGGTCACGAGGGCAAGACTTATGAGGAGCAGCTGAGGTGACTTGGCTTGTTCAGCTTGGCGAAGAGAAGGCTGAGGGGTGACCTCATCTCAGTCTCCAACTTCCTCAAGGGGGGCAGTGGAGGGGGAGGTGCTGATCTCCTCTCTCTGGTGACCAGTGAGAGGACACGAGGAAATGGTATCAAGCTGCATCAGGGGAAGTTTGGACATGACATTAGAATGGTCGATCACTGCAATAGACTTCCCACGGAAGTGGTCACGGCACCAAGCCTGTCAGATTTCAAGAAGCATCTGGAAGACGCTCTTAGTCATATGGTTTAGGATTCACGTAGTCCTGAGAGGAGCAGGGAGTTGGAGTTAATGATCCTTATGGATCCCCTCCAACTTGAGCTGTTTTTTGGTTCTATGATCTGCAAACTTGGTGAGGGTGCCCTCAATCCCTCTCTGTATATCATTAAGATATTGGTCCCAGTATTGGTCCCAGTACGGAACCTTGAGGGAAACTCCTCGTTCCTGGCTTTCACTTGGACACTGAGCTATTGACTGTCACTCTTTGGAATCAGCCATCCAGCCAGTTCCTTACCCATCTATCCATCAAACCAATATCTCACCAATTTATAGGCAGCAACGTTGTAGGGGACGGTAGCAAAGGTCTCCCAGAAGTCCAGACAGAGGAAATTCTGTAGCTCTTCCCTTGCCCGCTGATGCAGCCACTCCATCATAGAAGGCCACGAGGTTAGTCAGGCACAATCTAGCCTTGGTGAGGCCTGGTTAGCTGTCTCTAATATCCTCCTTGTCTTCCATAAGTTTTGACAGATCTTCCAGGAGGATGAGCTCCATGATCTTGGCAAGCACAGAAGTGAGGCTGACTGGGTGGTAGTTCCCAGGAGTCTCCTTTTTTCCAAAAATGGGCATGAAATTCCCTTTTTCCATTCACTGGGGACATCCTGTGATCCTGGAACACCCTGATAATCATTGTCCGATTCCCTGGGTGTCCCATCGTTAGACAGGACACCCCAATCCCTCCACGGAATGAGGAAATGATAGTGGAGAGAAGAACCGGGAGCGTTCAGAAGATCTACCAGGGAGTAGAGACACACGAGTGCAGAGCCCGGTGTGACCTGCTTCATAGTCACGTTCTGTCTGTATCTCCCAGATGGAGCTGGGACAGACCTTGCCTCAAGGCAGCGGTGCCAGCCAGTCACTGGCCCACGGAAAGGGAGTGTGTCTGAGATGCCCTGGGTGGCCTGTCACACCCCTGCTCTGAAGGGGAACGGCTGTCCTGTGTGTCCTGTGGTGTCTCTGCCAGCTGCAGCCAGTTGTGCTGGAGAGCCCTGTCATCTCCCGTAGCACTGCAGGCCTGCATTTGGCCATGGTATTGAGCAGCTGTGGGTTTGTGGCAGCCCTAGGTGAGAGCTGAGTCCCCTGCCAGCGCCAGGGCTGCAAAGCAAGGCTGAGCTGCCTCGATTGACTCGCCTGCCTCCCTTCCCTCAGCAGGGGTAAAGGAGACCCCTCCCTGTCACTGCCTGGGGTCCTGTCGAATGCTGAGACAAGGAGAGGTGATTCTCATGCCCAGCTCTGCTTTGATCGGGAGAAATGACTCTGCTGGAAAGAAGGATTTCTCCCCAGCTGAGAGAAGGAACATCAGTGATTGCTTCAGGCTGTTTCAGAGCAGGTTCCCCTGGAGCCCCAGGGACACCTGGAGGGAGCCCAGAGGGGACAGAGAAAGTGCCACCTTGGGCTGGTCCTCTGCTGCTGAGCTGGGCCGGGCTCCTGGGATGGAGGGAGCTGATGGCCCGTGGGCAGCGCTGCAGAGAGACAGCTCTGCCCAGGAGCAGCTCCTCTGCAAAGGGCAGCAGAGTGAGGGCACTGCCTGCAGGCAGCGAGGACAGACATGAGAAGTGAGAGAGAGGTTCAAGGCCGTCTGAGGTGGGAGGAGACCTGAGAGCTCCCTGGAAAAGAAATCTTCACAGCCCTTGACACGGTAAGTCTCTGGCTGCAGGGCAGTGCAGATGAGTTCCTGGAAGTGTCTCCTAAATCTGGCACATATCACGGCTGACAGGACCTGTCAGGATGTCTCTCCTGGCTTTTCTGGTGTGGAGGTAGAGAAGGACGTGCTCCAGAGCAAGAATTCCCTGCCGCACCATGAGAAGGACAGGGCATGGTGACTACCTCCTCCTGGGTATGATGTGAAGCTGGTTGTGCAGCCAGGGCTGCTCCGGGCTCCAAGCAAGGTCCCTGCACCCCAGGGGCTGTGTGTCAGGACAGAGACTCTGCTGCCTGCCAGGGTCAGCTCTCAGCCTGCCCATGGAGCTCCCCACGCTGCTGTAGGGAGAAGCTGTGGGTGGAAGAAGCAACGCCTGGCAGGGCAGGGCAGAGTCCTTCAGCTCTAAAGAGGGTGCTGCGTGGGTGAGGGCTGCTCACAGCTCCAGATCACCCCCAGGGCATTTCCAAGGGGACTTCTCAAGAGGAATGTCCAGGCAGCAGCTACCTGGAAAGGAAGGTGCTTCCCTTACTCTTCAATTCCATGCTGTGGGGGTGTCAAGGGGAAAGGACCTGCAGACTTTTGAGAAGTTACTGAGACTCTTGAACCGTTATGCGACATGATCTGTAGGTCTGATAGGAACCTCCTAAACTGCCTTCACCTACCCCTCAGCCTACAGGCAGCACCAGCATCACCTTTGCTGGTAACATCACGATTTGTCTGACCTGCTCCTTACAACCTGCCAGCAGGGAGATGTCCCCAGACAGTGCCCTCCCACGGGGAGTTTTCTGTAGGGCAGAACTGAGCGCACAGACCGTGGGATGGGGTCTCTCAGAATTTGCTCTAAGGAATGTGTTGTGGGGATAGCAAAGAAGCTGGGAAAGGTCCAGGCAGCAGAGGGGTGGGCAGGGAAGAAGACACAACTGAGAAGGTAATGTCAGGGGAAGGAGAATTGGGAAAACTCCCTGTCATCCCCTCCAGTGCAGACCCCTTCCTTGGAGCAAGCCCCCTTGCCTCCTCTCTCAGCCAGCAAAGTCTCTGCCCCCATGGCCATGGGGCACAAGGCACCAGCCGCCCCCTCTGCAGCCAGAGCTCCAGCAGAGGAGAGGTGCCTGTCTCCAGCCCCGTGCCCAGTTCCCTCTGCACAGCCCAGGGATGGAGTGTGACTGCCTTGCAGCATCGCTGTCTGTGAGGCTGCCTGCACGGCTGGTTGAGGTGACGACTTTCTCAGGTGCCTTGGCCTCTCTTCTTGCCTCCCTTGGCAGAAGCAGCGTGGTGCTGCTCCTTCTTCTCCCGCCTGTCTGTGCTGCTCCTGTTCCTGCTCTCGGGCTCTGTGGGGTTGGGGCAGTTTCAGGCACCGACCCTTCAGTCCTGGCTAGGCAGGGCTCTGCGTGGCAGTGAGGTGCCCCAACCCCTGCAAAGCCATGGAGCTCCAGGAGATGTGGCCTGTGGGCTTGTGAACCGAATGGCTCTCCCCCAAGGAGATCCTCTCTGTAGGACCCTGTGGTGGGTTGACCCTGGCTGAGGGCCAGGTGCCCACCAGAGCCGCTCTATCACTCCCCTCGTTCATTAGACAGGGGAGAAAAAGTATAACGAAAAGCTTATGGGTCGAGAAAAGGACAGGGAGAGACCTCTAACTAATTATCATCACGAGCAAAACAGACTGAACTTAGAGAGGGAATTCATCTTATTTATTACTAAGCAAAACAGAGTAGAGGAATGAGAAATAAAACGAAATCTTAAAACACCTCCCCCCACCCCTCCCATCTTCCCGGGCTCAACTTCACTCCCGGCTTCAACCTCTGCCCCCCCTCAGCGGCACAGGGGGACGGGGAATGGGGGTTGTGGTCAGTTCATCACGTGGTGTTTCTGCCGCTTCTTCATCTTCAGGGGGAGGACTCCTGTCATCGTTCCCCTGCTCCAGTGTGGGGTCCCTCTCATGGGAGACAGTCCTTCACGACCTTCTCCAACACGAGTCTCTCCCACGGGCTACAGTCCTTCACGAACTGCTCCAGTGTGGGTCTCTCCCACAGGGTGCAGACCTTCAGGAGCAGACTGCTGCAGCGTGGGTCCCCCACGGGGTCACAAGTCCTGCCAGCAAACCTGCTCTGGCGTGGGCTCCTCTCTCCATGGGTCCACAGGTCCTGCCAGGAGCTTGCTCCAGCGCGGGCTTCCCACAGGGCCACAGCCTCCTTCAGGTGTCTCCACCTGCTCCGGCGTGGGGTCCTCCACGGGCTGCAGGTGGAATCTCTACGCCCCCTCATCCTCCCTCCATGGGCTGCAGGGGGACAGCCTGCTTCACCATGGTCTTCACCACGGGCTGCAGGGGGATCTCTGCTCGGGCGCCTGGAGCACCTCCTGCCCCTCCTTCTGCACTGATCTTGGTGTCTGCAGAGTTTCTTACATCTTCTCAATCCTCTCTCCAGCTGCAAAAGCTCCCTCTAACTGTTTTTTGTCCTTCTTAACTATGTTATCACAGAGGCGCTGATTGGCTTGGCCTTGGCCAAGGATCTCTGTGGTACCTGGGACACCCGTATAGAAGCCCCAGAGGTGCTAAGACGATGGAAATGGTGCTGAGCAGCTGCCTCTGGGCAGCTGAAAGGAGCCCTGTGTGTCCTTGCGCAGAAGGGGAGTGTGGAGGCAACCTTCAGGCAGCCTCTGAAATAGGGAGAAGTTTGGAGATCTGAGCTTTGAATCCAGACTCCTCTCTTCCCAGCAGGGGCCGGTTTCCTTTAAGGGGAACATACGGCTGTGATCATCCTCCAACTCAAATCCATGTGCAGCGCAGGGCAGCTGGAACCAGACTGATGGATAGACCAGCTCCCCTCAGCCTGCCCTGAGTGCCAATGAGCCCTGTTGCCACTCAGGTCTCACAATAGAAATGCTGAGGATTTCTGCCTGTGAAGAAGACTCTCCAGGTAGGGCAGAAGTATCAAAAATACAATAAACAACACAAGAAAGAAAGATTTTCTTCTTGAAAAGTCTGTCCTAACTTCTCACTCTTTTCCATCTTCAACAGTCCCCCATGCCCAGAGGCAGCAGATGCCCAACGGCAGCTGCATCACCCAGTTCCTCCTCCTGGCCTTTGCAGACACACGGCAGCTGCAGCTCTTGCACTTCTGGCTCTTCCTGGGCATCTACCTGGCTGCCCTCCTGGGCAACGGCCTCATCATCACCACCATAGCCTGTGACCACCACCTCCACACCCCCATGTACTTCTTCCTCATCAACCTCTCTGTTCTTGACCTGGGCTCCATCTCCACCACTCTCCCCAAGTCCATGGCCAATTCCCTGTGGGACACCAGGGACATCTCCTACAGAGGATGTGCTGTTCAGGTCTTTTTCTTTTTCTTTTTTATGTCAGCAGAGTACTGTCTTCTCACTGTTATGGCCTACGACCGCTACGTTGCCATCTGCCACCCCCTGCACTACGGGACCCTCCTGGGCAGCAGAGCTTGTGTCCACATGGCAGCAGCTGCCTGGGGCAGTGGGTTTCTCAATGCTCTGCTGCACACGGCCAATACATTTTCCATACCCCTCTGCCAGGGCAATGCTGTGGGACAGTTCTTCTGTGAAGTTCCGCAGCTCCTCAAACTCTCCTGCTCACATTACTACCTCAGGGAGGCAGGATTTCTTTCTTTCAGTGCTTTTCTGTTTTGGGGTTGTTTTGTGTTCATTGTGGTGTCCTATGTGCAGATCTTCAGGGCCGTGCTGAGGATCCCCTCGGAGCAGGGACGGCACAAAGCCTTTTCCACGTGCCTCCCTCACCTGGCCGTGGTCTCCCTGTTCATCAGCACTGGCATGTTTGCCTACCTGAAGCCCTGCTCCATGTCGTCGCTATCCCTGGATCTGGTGATGGCAGTGCTGTACTCGGTGGTGCCTCCGGCAGTGAACCCCCTCATCTACAGCATGAGGAACCAGGAGCTCAAGGCTACTCAGAGGAAAGTGATGGCTGGATGTTTTACAGCAGCAAGACACTGCCTACTTTCCTCTGCAGATGGCTGCCAGTGCATGTCATGACGGGCCATGTCTGTCGTCCCTTCTTCACATTTTTTTTGCTTTTTCCACTTGTGATGTTGTCTTCAAAGAAATGTCATTATTCATGCCCACCTACCCAAGTGTCCACCCTTCTTTTTTGACCCAGTAACTTTGTGTAACTGGGGAGTCTTTCATTGTATTTAAGTGAAATACATGAACTTGCAGCAACTTTGTGTCCATCCTCAGTGTAGCAGGTATGAATGGGAAATGCAAAATCTTTCTGGTTGCAGCAGCTCTGGGATGGCTGCTCTGTTCCTGGAGCAGTAAGAGCTCTTTGGGACGACAAGGGCCAGGGTTTTCGTCCTGGCCTGAGGAGATGGGATGGCATGAAGGCGATGCAGACTTCTCAAGATCTCCTGGAGAGGAGAGCAGGGGACACAGAGTGCTCCTTTTCCTTTTGCCATGCATGTTCGCCCACCTGTGGGGCTGGCTCCTCTCTGACCCCAGGAGCTGCTGGGCCCTTCAGAGGGGCTGAGGCTGTGGTGCAACTACCCAGAGAAGCCTGCAATGGGCGCTGCTGCGGGGCCAGTCCAGACAGGGCTTTGCTGGGGAGAGGGCGTTAGCATTAGAGAGAGGGCAGGGGAGGTGGAAGAGCTTAGAGGAAGCTAGGCTGGGCTGGAAAGTGCCTGGGAGAGAAAAACCATCAGTGTATACTTCCTACTGCATGACCATGCAGTGTGAGGACTCACCGCAGGGCTTTCTGGTGCAGAGCCAGGGCTTCTGGAAGGTATCGAAGACATGCAGGTGCAGGAGAGGGGAGAAGGTGGGTCTGTGCCCTTGGTGACATGGACAGACTTTGAAGGTGACGCAGGGCCTTTGGCACAACCCGGCCATTGGCCATCTCTCATCAGCCATTTCCAGCACTGGCTGCTCACCACAGATTTATGGGTGAGTTGTGCTGCACGGCCATTTCCCTCCTCCTGCTGGGCTCAGTGCCTGCATGGGGGGAATGGCCAGCCCTGCTCCACCTCTCTCCTTCACCAGACCCTGCCACACCCCAGATGAGTAATCTCTGCAAAAGCCCTTCTGGGATGCTGATAGGGATGACCCTTTTTCTGGCAGGTTGGACGGCAGGCTGCCTGAGGTCCCTTCCACCTCAGGTCTCTGAGGATCCTATGAAGCCTCATCCAACCTGGCCTTAAACACTTCCAGGGATGGGGCCTCCACAACCTCTCTGGGCAACCTGTGCCACTGCCTCACCACCCTCACAGGGAAGGATTTCTTCCTAACATCTAATCTCAATCGACCCTCTTTTAGTTGCACCCCATTCCCCCTTGTCCTGTCACTACACTCCCTGATGAACAGTCCCTCACCATCTTTCCTGTAGGCCCCTTCAGGTACTGGAAGATGCTCTAAGGTCTCCCCGAGCCGCCTTTTCTCCAGGCTGAACAATCCCAACTCTCTCAGCCTGTCCTCATAGCAGAGGTGCTCCAGCCCTCTGATCACCTTCGGGGGCCCTCCTCTGGACTCTCTCCAAGAGCTCCATGTCTCTCCTGTACTGGGGCCCCCAGAGCTGTACTCCAGGTGGGGTCTCACAAGAGCGGAGTAGAGGGGCAGGATCACCTCCCTTGTCCTGCTGGTCACGCCTCTTTTGATGCAGCCCAGGACACGTTTGACTATTTGGGCTGCCAGCGCACACTGCCGGCTCATGTTGAGCTTCTCATCAATCAATACCCCCAAGTCCTTCTCCTTAGGGCTGCTTTCAATCCATTCCTCGCCAAGCCTATAGTCATGCTTGGGATTGCGCCGACCCACGTGCAGGACCTTGCACTTGGCCTTGTGGAACTTCATGTGGTTCGCACGGGCCCACCTCTCCAGCCTGTCAAGGTCCCTCTGGATGGCATCCCTTCCCTCCAGTGCGTCAACCACACCACACAGCTTGATGTTGTCGGCAAACTTGCTGAGGGTGCACTCGATCCCACTGTCCATGTCACCAACAAAGATGTTGAACAGTGCCAGTCCCAGTACAGACCCCTCAGGAACACCACTCATCCCTGGTCTCCACTTGGACATTGAGCCGTTGATCACAACTCTTTGAGTGTGACCATCCAGCCAATTCCTTATCCACTGCGTGGTCCATCCATCGAATCCATGTCTCTCCAATGTAGAGACACGGGTGTCGTGTGGGACAGTGTCAAATGCCTTGCACAAGTCCAGGTAGATGATGTCAGTTGCCCTTCCCTTGTCCACCAGTGCTGTAACCCCATCATAGAAGGCCACCAAATTTGTCAGGCATGATTTGCCCTTAGTGAAGCCGTGTTGGCAGAAGGCAAGGCTGATGGGGAACACATCCCAACCTGTCAGTACTGACAAGGAGGACATGGAGAATCCAGAGCCAGTCTCTTCACCATGGTGCATGGTGGGACGACAAAGGACCATGGGAGGCACGTGAAAGAGAAGTTCAGCCAGCACATAAGGAATAACTTTTCCCCGTGAGCTCAGCCAAGTGCTGGGACAGGTCACCCAGAGAGGTTGTGCAGTCTCTGTCCTTGGGGGTTTTCCAACTCGCACTGAATCAGCCTTGAACCACTTGGTCTGACCCTGTTTCTGACAGGTTGGAGGGCAGGCTGCCTGAGGTCCCTTCCACCTCAGGTCTCTGAGGATCCTATGGGGATGCTGGGCCCTATTTCCAACTGGACTTCTGCAGATGTTTATGGGGCATGAATCCCCCTGTGCTTTTCAATCCTTGAGCTGCTGGTTCCTCATGCTGTAGATGAGGGGGTTCACTGCTGGAGGCACCACCGAGTACAGAACTGCCACCACCAGATCCAGGGACGGGGAGGAGATGGAGGGGGGCTTCAGGTAGGCAAACATGGCAGTGCTGACAAAGAGGGAGACCACGGCCAGGTGAGGGAGGCACATGGAAAAGGCTTTGTGCCGTCCCTGCTCAGAGGGGATCCTCAGCACGGCCCTGAAGATCTGCACATAGGAGAAAAGAATGAAAACAAAACATCCAAATGCTAAAAAGCAACTGACCACAATAAGCCCAGCTTCCCTGAGGTAGGAGTGTAAGCAGAAGAGCTTGAGGATCTGGGGGATTTCACAGAAGAACTGTCCCACAGCATTGCCCTGGCAGAGGGGTATGGAAAATGTATTGGCCGTGTGCAGCAGAGCATTGAGAAACCCACTGCCCCAGGCAGCTGCTGCCATGTGGACACAAGCTCTGCTGCCCAGGAGGGTCCTGTAGTGCAGGGGTTGGCAGATGGCAACGTAGCGGTCGTAGGCCATGATGGTCAGAAGAGAAAACTCTGCCACAATGAAGAAGACAAACAGAAAGACCTGTGCAGCACATCCCAAGTAGGAGATGTCCCTGGTGTCCCAGAGGGAATTGGCCATAGATTTGGGAAGAGTGGTGGAGATGGAGCCCAGGTCCAGAACAGAGAGGTTGATGAGGAAGAAGTACATGGGGGTGTGGAGGCGGTGGTCGCAGGCTATGGTGGTGATGATGAGGCCGTTGCCCAGGAGGGCAGCCAGGTAGATGCCCAGGAAGAGCCAGAAGTGCAAGAGCTGCAGCTGCCGTGTGTCTGCAAAGGCCAGGAGGACGAACTGGGTGATGGAGCTGCCGTTGGACATCTGCTGCCTCTGGGCATGGGGGCTATGCGTGGAGGAAAGGACAGTGAGCAGTTAGGGGAGACTTCTCTGACCAAAATCAAAGCCATTTCCCATAGACACCACTCCAAACTGCCCGTCGCCTTTCCGGAAAAACTTTACCTCTGAGTTCTGCTGACAGAAATCCTTGGCATTTCTGCTGTCCTGAAAATTAAACCTTGTGTGCTCTGAGAGGCAAAGGGAGCATCCCACAGAGGCTGTGCTGGGTGGGAGAGGAGACAGAGGATTGCCCAGTGAAGGCATCCATGCTGCAGAGGATGGCAGGGAGGTGCTTGAATCCCACCTCTCATAGTGCTTCTGTCAGCAGCTCCCTCTCACTGCTTGCCCATATCTCTGCTGCCTGGAGCTGTCCCTCCCAGCAGCTGCTTCTCTGTCTCCTCCTGGCCCGTGCTCACAGATCGCATCCACCATGTGGGACCCTCTGCAAATATCCTGGGGTGATCTGGAGCTGTGAGCAGCCCTGACCCTCACAGCACAGCCTTGCCATGCTGTGCCCTGCCGTGGGCATCTCCTTCCACCCACA
>NW_022679059.1:0-12541 GCF_011004875.1 Balearica regulorum gibbericeps | reverse complement strand
CCCAGAGCTCTGAGGCTGCTGGAGGCCTTAAGGACAAGCCTTGGGAGAGAAGAATGTTGCCCCTGCTGCACCAGGCGCCAGCCTGTTTCTCTGCTGGGCACTGTGCCTTCACGTGAGGGATGGGTGCCTGAGGGGTGGGTGCCACAGGCTCTTGCCCGGGAGCGGGAGCATCCACCGCCTGCTCTGATTGCTGCCGCAGTGGCTGGCTTCCTCGTTGAGGGCAGAGACTGGTGCTGCCAGGGTGAGCACTCACTGTCCCATGGACACCCTCCTCCAGCCCTTCAATCCAAAATGCCCACAGAGCCTAACAGGGAACCATGGACAGGAGAGAGAACTGCTCCATCAGCCGAGCCTGGTTGAAACAGCAACATCCTGGCCATTGCTTTGCCGCCTCCCAGCGCTACAGCCAAGAGGCTCCTGTGGTCTGTGGCGACCTGTTTGGTGCGTGTGTGGGACCGCTCAGGGAAGGAAGCCTGGAGGGAAACACGGCGGGGCGACGCAGGTGCAGCAGCCGCGAGGGACGTCCGCTCCGGGAGCGAGGGCCGTTGCTCTTGTCCCAGGAGGCTGCCACGTAAAAATGCTGCGATGGCGAGAGGCAGAGTGTGACGGAGCAGCGCAACCGCCCCGTGTAGCACCCACTTGGGAAGGGCAGTGGGAGCTGAGATGGGTGCCAGGAGCCGGCCAGCCAGGTGCTGGGTGAGAGGTGCAACATCATGGGTTCAGTTTTATAGAGGAGAGAAAGGAAACGCATGGGGACTTTCTTCTAATCACATCTAAGAAGAAAGATGGTGAGATGGGGAGTGACCAGGGAAAACTTGTGAGCCACACAGGGGTTTGCTCGCTGGTCCTCTCGTGGCAAAGCACTTGGAAGAGCTGTCGCATGTGAAGGCGAGTTGTGCATTTTCTTGCACAAAAAGACACATCTTCCAGATTTGCTGGCTGTTTCTGCGAGGACAAGGGGCTCTCGGGAGTATGCTACCCAACAGATACTTTCAAAAAAACAAACGCCCTTAATCTGTCCCGTCGAGGTGAAGGTGACATGTGACCAAGGAGTGAGAAAGTACCTGCTTGCGGGAGGGAACCGTGCTGCGGAGAAGGCATTTTGAAAACAGGCCTTTGGAGACATTGCCGTCAAGTGGGTTTGCTGCCACGTCCCCCCTAAAAGCTCTCCTGGCTGTATGCTTCCAAAGCTCGGAGACAGAATTTTCTCACCTGCTTAAAAAATCTCCCAGACAAAGGGTGTCAGAGGGTTTTGAAGCCGCTTGTTAAGAACAGAAAAAGGCACCAAGACCTCCCGATGTGTTTGCAAGCCTCACCGAGCGAGATCCAGGATGGGGGAAATTTCCTGGCCGACTTTCAGCAAAACTCTTTGCAGAGTTGAGGAGGCGGGACTGGGAGACAGAGGAGTCCATCAGGATGCAGCGAGCACGGCCCACAATGCCCCTCTGGCATTTGGACCTTTGTGTCCGCGGGAGGTCTCTCTCCCAGTGAGGGCAGCCATTAAACCAAGTACCCAACTACACTGAACCCAGAAGTGGACCTGCGCATCGCTGTGTCACAGAACACTGAACCAAGGTGTTCAAAAGGAACACAAATGAAGCCGATTCATGTGCACTGCTCTCACTGAACAAATATCATTAATAATATGTATAGCAAAATTTTATTAATTATTTTATACCATAATAATAAATAATTTTTTCTGGGAGAAAAAGGGGTTTTGTGCTGCAAGGCAGACTTGGAGGTCCTTCTTGCCAAGGCTTGGTGTCCCTGTAACAAGGTCCTGCCCATGGGTGGCCCTGAGAACTGGCTTGCTGGGAGGCCCTGAGGGGAGGAGATGCCGGAGTGCCCCGAGGACACACAGGTGATTTGGTAGGACCTCCCCCTCTGGGGCCATATGTTTGGAAGTAGCTACATTCTCCCTGATGTTACTCTGGAAGAGCCTTGAATCTTTCGGCAGACTCATGAATAAAACACGGTGCTCCATGAAGCGTAGGAGCTATTCTTCAAAGGCCTCGCATGAGGAAATGGGGTGCGTATGGCTTTTTAATATCACAGCCAGAAGGGGCACCTCTGAGCATCGCCAGTGTGAACACTGTAGCCCATTGCTGGTTATGTGCACACTGGATATGGGACTTGGGAGAAATAAAGCTAGATGGATCAACGTGTGCTGGCCAGTACGTAGCACTGCAGGTCAAACATAGCAATTGTGAATTGGTCCGGTGCAATCCAAGGAGCCCCCTGACTTAGGTGAGGAGGGAGGCTTGTGAGTGGGAAAGA
The DNA here is from genome assembly GCF_011004875.1 of Balearica regulorum gibbericeps. Classification (NCBI taxonomy): domain Eukaryota; kingdom Metazoa; phylum Chordata; class Aves; order Gruiformes; family Gruidae; genus Balearica; species Balearica regulorum. The sequence goes on along the minus strand of NW_022679059.1, from coordinate 10,264 downwards.
TGTGGACTGATCTTGTTCGCAGGCAAGAGGGAGGAGCCCTGTGAGTTTTAGATGTTCAGCCCGAGTCACTTCACCGGAGAATTTGTTTCTGCTTTTCCAAAACTGGGCCCTTTACAAACTTGCCGAGTTGGGCAGCCAGGACTAGAGCCAACCAGAACCATCACTTGCTTTGGAAAGCTGCCACCATAGTGCCTTGGAAAATATTGTACTCGCCTGGTTGTGTGCAGGTCATAGCAGAAACAGGGCTGTGGGACACCCTGGACAGTAAATGCAGTGAAAGATGTCCCTTGTACTGCTGTTAATGCATGGTCCTATAGGCTCATGTGGGTTTCCTCAGTTATTCTTGCATTGCCCTCTGAAAACAGCACTGCTATGGTTTGTTCCTAGTGAGTCTTGGATTTAGAGTTTAGAAGATCATTCACGTGTTTTTAAGGTGCTTGCATGAAGGAAAGGTACAGCAGATGCACCTCAAGGCTTGGGTCCCATCATGATGGCACAGATGCAGGTGGCTTGAGACATTTGACTATGGAATGTGAGTCTGACCATCAAAGGCAGCCAAGGTGACATGCTGCACCTCAAGCTCCTATGCGTTGCTATGAGGCTGGGAAGTCAGTATGAAGCCCTTATGGCCGCTTTTCCCCAAGCCTTCTGCCAGACCACGTGCAATTGTGCCCACGGTATCCCCACTTTCGGCATCGTCACTAGAACTGATGCCTTGCTGAGGAGGTACAGGCCTTCTGGGTTGTGCTTTTATTGTGCTACAAATGAGGTAACTTTGACCTGGTGTACTTTGTCTCCTTGTCTCTTTGGGCTGTAGGACGAGAGGCCTGCGGTTTTGGGAGATTGCAGTCTGACCCACTGGCAAAGGGGAGAACCATGGAGGATGAAGAAATAGGGGCTTGAGAAAGGATCAGACAGAGAATGCAGGTAAAGAAGAGGGCTGGAGCCATCCTGAAAGCAACACATGCCCATAGTTCAGATATCTTCTGTTACCAACATGATCTCTCCATCAATAAACATACGTTCATGGCAACCTTTTGTCCAGGAACAGACCCTGGCTTTTACGTCTGACTAAAATTAACAGAAACCTTTGCTAGCTGTCAGGTTCAATATCAAATGAAGAAAAAAGGTAAGATCCTGAAGTTTTTTTCCCCTCCTTTTCAAACATTGTCATGGTTTAGCCCCAGCCCACAGCTAAGCACCATGCGGCCACTTGCTCACTGCTCCCCACCCTGGTGGGATGGGGAGGAGAATCAGAAGACAAAGGTAAAACTCATGGGTTGGGATAAGGACAATTTACTGGGACAGCAAAGGAAGAGGAAAATAACAACAACAGTACTTATAAAAGAATATACAAAGCGGGTGATACACAATGCAACTTGTTCATTGCCCAGAAGTCCATGTCCAGCCTGTCCCCGAGCAGTGACTCCTCCTCCCTGGCCAGCTCCCCCCTTGTATACTGAGCATGACATCACGATATGGAATATCTCTTTCGCTCGTTTGGGTCAGCTGTCTTGGCTGTGTACCCTCCCAGCTCCTTGTGAAAATCAACTCTGTCCCTTCTGAAAGCCAGGACGAACGTGAAGATAAATACCAGTCTTCCTGAGTCAGTTGAGCTGCCGAAGGTAAAGACCGAGGAGATTAAAGCCTCATCTGCTTGTATGCGGACTACTGGCACGGAGGCAGCAGTGCAAGCTCTCCAGCTATGTTCACCAACTAGTTTGCGTTATCACTCTTTACATCTCTTCCAATTTGGAGAATATCGACCAAGGAAGGACGTGTCAACAAAGCACACTATTTCTCAGCTGAGCTGAGACCCTGCACCTTGGAAGCATCTCATATGAGAGATGCTCCAGGCCCCTAATTATCTTCCTGGCACTTCTCAGTCTGCCTCAGTGCTGACCTTGGGTGATCACTGACGATACTGCAGGTGCAGCTTGTTATCAGTCCATGAGCAGCCTGCTATTAATTTAATCACACAGTGTATTACGCTCGGAACAACTCCAAAGAAAAACCCCCATTGTATGGATTGGGTTTGCTTTAAAACAAGTTGTCTGTCCTCTGTATCCCCTTCAGCACTGACTCCCATTCATGCAAACTTGGCTACCTGTGTGGGGATGGCTGAAAATCTTATGCTTGGAGATGGCCACAAATACTCTCCCAGCCACGAACCACCGTTTTTTCCTGCCCATGTGTTGCTGGATGGATTGTTGAGGGGTCCAGGGTGCGTCTTTAGCTGGCACCTGTGGAGCTCCTTTTGTTCTGTGCTGCTGCACGGCAGGTTTGTGGGGCTGCAGGAGGCCCTAGTGCACGGGCACGTGGCATTATGTCACAGGGCCCTTTGTGACCCGCTGTGATATGGGCACCGGTGGTGATGTGGCCACCCCACAGTGCCCAGAGGACGTCAAGGGACAGGACGGGACAGAGTGGGGCTGTGAGGAGCCCCTACGCAGCCACCTCCTTCCCTGCTGACCCACGTCTACGGCATTTTTTCAAGGCATCTCCCAGTCCTGTGAGAGGGGCCCTCGAGGCCAGACCTTCACAGGATGGCGGAGAGAGCCCCCAGCGTGCCCAGGCTGGCGTGGATGGGGGAGAAGAAAGAGGAGAAGCAGCAAGGTGCTGGGGCTGCCCCAGCATGGCAGCCTGATGAGGTGCAGCAGGTCCAGCCACTGCAGGCGGGTGAGTGACTGAGCTGGGCCATGGGGCTAGTGGCTGCAGCCAGCTTGGCCCCATGCCATCCCCCATGGACATCCCCAGGGAAAGAGCGATGGGGGTCAGTGTTGCCAGCAGCCCCTGTCCCACGGCTGGCCCTGCCTGGCAAGCGTGGGGCTCGGCTGTGTTCTCCAGCCTATCCCGCAGCCCCTCAGCTCTGCCTGCACTTGGTCTTTGCCAGATCTAGACTGGGAACCGCCAGGAGAGGAGCAGGAGCAGGAAGACACCGGTGCCCTCTCCCACAGCAGAGCACAGGTACCCGGCAGCCAACCCTGCCTGGGCTGGGCCTGCTGTCGCTGCTCAGCCAAGCACCGCTGTTGGGACGCTCGGTGTGACATGCCTCTCTTCCCTGCCCTTCCTTCTCCTGCAGGGGTTTTGGGAATCCCTCAAGCCCACTGAGCGTGAAGACAGCACCCTCAGGGCTATTGAGGGCATGGCAGGCTCTGGCTTCTGTGATGCGGAGGCTTGTGCTGCCATGCTCGATGCACTTGTGCAAAGTGATGCCTCCACCTTGGAGCATGTAAGTAGCCTGTGAGCCCCGTGGGGATCGTGTGGCCCCTGAAGCCGGGTCCACTGGGTTCCCGACAGCCTTTTAGGCCAGCACGGTGTGGTGGGAAGGGAAGCACTTCCAGGGGGAAGCTGGGGAAATGGCTCCATCTGCCAGCACTCCATCTCTCAGATGTGTCTCCTCCAGGTGCCGAGCATCGTGAGGTGCATCTACCGGTGGCTCAAGTCCAACACGGATGTGTCTGCCAAGCACAGGCTGGACAACACCCTTCTGAGGCTGACCCACGTGCATGCCCATGATGTGGTGGTGACCCTCCTGCACTGTGCCCCAGCGTGCGACAGGTATGAGGCCCACCCGCCTTGAGGGCTCAGGGCTCCCCAGCCTGTAGAGCCCATCAGCCTGTAGAGCCCATCCCACGTGGGCTGCCAGAGAGACGGAGCTTTTCAGGACCCTCTGATCCCTCCGCTTCCCTGCCCTGGCATGTCAGCCCCAGAGCCCGCTGCCATGCTCCCTCCCTGCCCGTCACGGCCTCCCTGGCACACGGCTGCCGCAGGGCCAGGCCCACTGAGTGCTGCTGGCGAGGGGCAGTGGGCAGAGGCAGGGCTGGCGGCCAGCCTGGGCCCCTGGGGTGGCCCGGGCCACGGCACTGTGGCCGAGACCCCACTAACCCAGAGCTCTGGGCCTGCAGAGCTGCTGTGACCATGTGGAGGGTGATGGCCTCCACGGACACGACTGCAGAGAAGGTGCTGCTGGAGCTGCTCTGCGTGCTGGAGGACTGGCCACTGCACACCACGTCCACCTCCGACAGTGAAAGAAAGGACATCTTTGCCCTGGCGGTGAGTTTCTGGACCAGGCCTTTGCTTGCCCCCAGGGTCTGGGCGGCTCTCCATCCTCCCCCGCCACTGCATCTCCCTGCCTCATGCGGTGGGCTGGAAACCTGGCTTAGGGACAGGTTTAGGGCCAGCTAGTCCGGCTGCTCCCCCTGCATCTCCCCTGGACCCGGGCAGCGCCTGAGCCTCACCCCTCCCACGCTCGGGCCCTGCCACGGGACGTCTCGGCACTGAGTGCTCTCTCTGGGTGTTTTGTTTTCTGCAGGCAACCAAGGCGCTATGGGAGATCCTTCGGCCGCCCAGGCACCCGTGGATGTTGCAGGTGCATTTCCCCCGGCTCCTCCTGGCGCTGCTCTTCCAGATTTTCTTCAGCACAGAGCAGATTCCAGAGGAGGTCAATACCTTCTGGAGGCAATGCCAGGAGGAAGGCTGCCTTCCCACCAACCCCAGCAGGTACTGCATCCCAGCCCTCCCATCCCTTGCATGGCCCTGGAGATGGGGCCAGGGCTCCCGGCATCACCTGGGCTTTGCTCTGCACACAGATTTGCAGTGCTGACCGTGAAAGCACTCTTCTGCCGCATTGACTATGAGAATGTGATGTTTGACGTTGAACGGAAGCGTGGCTGGGACACACTCCTCAACGCTGAGACCCAGCACTGCGCAATGGGTCTGCTGGCCAGGTGAGAGCCCCCTTCTGCCCAGTCCCCCCCTCCATTGTTCCCCTGCAGACATGGAGCCCCACACAATCCCCTGGGGCGTGGCTGAGAGGGACATGTCACCGAGGAATGGCCCAGCCCAGCAGACTGGAAAAGCCTGGGAGAGGTGGGCGCACGGGAGCAGCCACCTCCCAAAGCACCAGCGTCCCCTCCCGTGGGGCCTGGGCTGACGGCCCAGAACGAGGGCTCCGTCTGCTGTGGTGGGCACTGCCTTTCTCCTGGCCGAGGGGTGGTGGGGAAAGAGCAGTCAGTGCCAAGAGAGGTTTGCCTGCCCTGCTCAGGCCCAATGGTGCCTTCTTCCCCCTGCCAGAGAGATGCGCCATATGTCAAGTAAGATGCGTAACCGGATCACGCACTACTTGGTTGAGCTGCTGAGGAGGAAGGAGACACGCTGGGAGCTGCCTGCCATGGCATTCCTTCTCGAGGTGAGCCTGATGGCGAGCGCTGCCTCGCTGAGCTGCCTCCAGCCACTCTGCCCTCTCGTAGCCACAGCTGCGGGGGGAGCCCAGTCTGTGGTGCTGGGGCAGGGGGTGGTCTGCGCTGCGTGCCCTTGGCTCCTTGCTGCTGGGGTGACGCTTGTCCCTTCCTGCGTTTTGTGTCCCCCTTGTGGCAGCTCTCGCTCTTCCATCATGGCTCCTCAGGCTGAGGAGTCAGAAGGTGCCGAGGGCTGGGAGGCCCACAGCGGAGCGGGCGAATGACCTGTCCCGCGTGCCCCTGCAGCCACTACTGCCTTCGGGCTCGGCTGCCTGGGATGGTGCCCGTGCCCTGTGCTGCCAGCTGGAGCCAGCCCTGCACGGTGCTGGGGTCCTGCCAGTAAGGCACTCCCCTCTCACTGCTCTGTGTGTTTCAGCTCGTGGCCCAGCCTGGCATAAAGGCTGATCGCATCCTGCAGCTCATTCCAAGGTACCTGCAGAGTGAGTGCAGAGTGATGCGTCGCCTGGTACTCAGAGCCCTCGCTGTGATGTCCAGGAGACCCTTGATGGTGAGCAGGGGCAGGCGGCTGAAACCATGCTGGCGGGGTGGGTCTGGGTGGGGTGTGCAAGGTAACACAGTAGCTTGGACTTGGCTGGGCTTCGGGAGCTGTGGTAGCTGCTCCCAGCTCTCCTGCCTGCGTGTTCACCTGCCCGAGTCCTTTGGGGCAGGCCTTTGGCTCCTGGACCCTGAGGCAGCAGCGTGGGCTCAAACTGTTGGAGCGGTTTTGGCAGAGCTGCCTTTTACGGCTTCACACCACGGCGTTATGTTCCACGCAGGCCAAAAGAATGGAGTTCTTGCTGCCAAGGTTTACAGAGCTACTGCAGGATGCAGATGGGGAGGTGGTCAGGATGACCCTATCTGTGCTCAGAAGGATGCTCCTGACCATAGACATCCCGATTGCCAGCCCCATCGCTCTGCCGCTGGCTGAGGCGCTCCGGCCACTCTTTGACAACGTAAGGCTTTGTACAATCCACCCTCCCCTCCTCACAGGCGCTGGGTGCTGCCAGGAAACTTTGTGCCCTGCAGGTTTTCAGACCCATACCCAGGTGGGCATGGAGCAGCTGGTGCTGAGGTCTTGCCCTCTTCCTTTCCACCAGGAGTCCAGCTACGTGCAACTGCTGTCCATTCGCCTCTTCCGAAATGTGATGGAGTTTGTATCGGAAGCGGGAAAAAAGCCACTGGAGGCGCATGTACAGCAGAGCTTGCTCCCACTGCTCTACCACTTGCATGATGAGAACCAGCGCGTGGCAGAGGTGAGGATTCCTGACCTGCTGGTTTCCCCGTGGGAGGTGGCTCGGCTGCCTCCTGCCCTGGCGCCTCGCGGACTGCGCTGCTCCAGCTTCTTCCTGGCCTTGGCTACAGAGCAGCAGCTCCGGGGCTTTCTGTCCTGCTGCCCCGGCAGCACCAGGTGCCCGACGTGGGGGTTGCCCCACTCCTCTGCCCGGGCACCAAACCTGCCGCCGGAGGCGTTGCCCAGCTGCTGCATCTTGCCATCGGGGCCCAGGAAAGGCCCTGAGCCTTGCCCAGGTGCAGGGCACGCAGGTGCTGTGGCCTGGGCAGCGGTGCCATCTCCCAGTCTCTGCTGCTCTGCAGGCCTCTCAGGAAACCATGCTTCAAGCTGCCACATTCCTGAAGAAGAGGAAGCTCACGCGGCTGCTGAAGAGGCAGCAGACGTGGGCGGTCGGCGAGTGCCTGGTAAGGATGGCCGCGAAACCCCAGCCCCAGGCTGGACAAGCCCCCTTAGCCCCCAGTGCCCAGTGTGTGGGGCTGCCAGCTGTGCCCCTGACCACTGCTTCAGCCCATCACCGCCAGGCTGTACCCCAGACACGCTCCCGTCCCTTGGGTGAGCGGCCCTGCAGGCTCTCCTGCCGTCTCTTCTCCCTCCCTTCCCGAGCCCAGGGGTGCCGACGGAGCCCCAGCCTAGCTAGGCTTTGGTGGCAGGGTGGCACCACAGCTCCCCGGGGAGCACCCAGCCCTCTGCTCCCTCCAAACCCCAGCACCAGCCGGCTGATGGCCGGGCATCGTGGGTGTCCTGGCAGGGGAGGCCAACGCTGGGCATATGGACTACTCGGCCAAGGGGGAGAGTCTGCACTAACCCTTCCCTCCATCCCCTTGTGCTCTCTCCAGTTGACGGAGCCCAGCAGCAGAGCAGACGAGTACGTGCTGCAGTCCCTGCTCTACCTGCAGAGCCCACAGGAGTCAACGCGAGAGGCGGCCGTCAGGTTCATTGGTGAGTCACAACCCCCCAGGGGTCCCTCCCTGCCCCACTGCAGCTCAGCCCCAGCCGTGGCTGCTGCACCGGCATCAGGAATCGGCCCTGTGGCTGTGGAACACTGACTACACGATGCGGAGCCCGTGGGTCTCTCTGCTGCCCTCTCCCTCGCCTGCCCTTGGAACGCCCCGGGCTCAGCCCTGCCAAGGGCAGGAAAGCGTGCAGCAGGGCTGTCGTGGCGAAGCTGCGCTGCTGGGCTAGCGGGATTTGTGATGGGCTGCTTGTTCCTAGGGCTCGCTGGGCGACGGATGAGGTATCGGGAGAAGGAGCTCCAGATCATCTACAATGGTGAGTGAGGGCAGCGGGACATGGCGGGGAGGAGGAAAGACCCTGGGCAGGGAGCTGGAATCCCTGCCCCGGCCAGGGAGGCTCTGCTCCCTGCATGGATGAGGGGCTGGCGTGGGCAGAGCAGAGAGAGATTTCAGGGGCACGTGGGATATTCGTGGCCAGCACCTTGCGGCCGATCCCGTTGGCCCCTGATCCATCCTGGCCATGGGGAGAGCTGGGTAGGGCGGCCCGGCAGGAGGGGTGCCTGGGGTCCCCGCAGATGCGGGCTCTGACCTTGGCTCTGTTCCTCTCTCTTCCTCCAGCCCTTCAAGGCATGACAAATGACATCAGCCCCTCCGTCTCAAACCTGGCAGCTCAAACCCTCTTGCTGCTAAGAGGTACAGAGAGAAGACCTTCCTTTGGCCTCAGGCTGCAGGTGCTGCAGGACCAGCTCCACCGGGCATGGCATAGGCGGCCTTCTCTCCAGGACAGTGGCTGGCTGTGCTGCTGGAGCTCTGTGCAGAGGTGATGCCAGGAGCTGCGTGTGCTGGGCCACCTGAGCCTGCAGGGAGGGCCGGGTGGCTCCCGGCCTCTCCCTGTCCACGGGACAGCTCTTCTGTCACCCAGCAGGGGAACATGCAATCCCTGGTGTTGTGCACCGAGACCCTGGAGCATGAAAGGCCGAGACCGATTAAAGGCTTTAAAAGCTGCGTAACTTCCTTCTTTTTAAGGGGAGCTGAACCTAACAGCTGCAGCTGCCAACATTCCGTACAGATGCAGAAAGCAAGCTCTGGAGGAAAAGCGAAAAAAACACCAACCCAGAAGTGATCAGATTTCTAGGCTCTTCCAGAGCCTTTATTTCTGTAGCTTGTCCCACACGCTTTCCTGGTGCAGGACTTGGCCAGCCGGTGGTGGTGGTGAGCAGCCCAGGAATGGCTGTACCTGCAAGTCTTGAGCTACTTCTCTTGTGCGCATCGTTCTCCAACCTTGCTTTGCTCCCTAGTGTCCCCAGGGCAGTGAGGAAGAGAAGAAAAAGGGCTCTTGTGTGTGTAGCGTCGTTGGAAAAGCGTCCAGAACCCCCTTTGGCCTTTGGTTCTTCTGCTGAAGCCTTAATGCTTCCGACAAAGCTCATGGGCAGAGCTGAGAGCTGTGGGGATGCCTGAAAATCTCGTCCTTGGAGACGTCCACAAATACTCTCGCAGCCATGCTTCCTGCCCGTGTGATGCTGGCTGGATTGTTGAGGGGTCCGAGGTGCCTTTTTAGCCGGCTGCTGTGGAGATCCTTCAGTGCTGTGCCGTGGCAGGGCAGGTTTGCCGGGCTGGGGGGAGATCCTGTGGGGACAGAGTGGTGGGAGGTCGTGAGGGGACGAGGTGGTGGGGTGTCTTCTGGTGCATCAGGGCAGCGGACGGCCCTGAATCAGCAGGGTGGTGGGAAAGCCCTGAGGGAATGAAGTGGTAGGAGGCCCTGAGGCGTTGTGGGCAGGCGGCCATGAGGAGCCCCCACGCAGTCACCTCGTTCCTTGCCACCCTTCTTCTGTGGTGCTTCCCGGAGGTGTCTCCTGTCCCTGCGGCAGAAGCCCTCGAGGTCAGGCCTTGGCAAGATGGTGGGGATAGCCCCAATGTGCCTAGGCTGGCCTGGCTGAGGGAGGAGGAGCAGACGGGGCCTCCGCAGTCCCAGGCCCACTGGGTGCTGCCAGCGAGGGGCAGTGGGCAGAGGCAGGGCGGGCGACCAGCCCGGGCCCCCGGGTTGCCCAGCCCACAGCGCTCTGGCCAAGACCCTGCTGACACAGAGCTCAGGGCCTGCAGAACTGGCGTGACCATGTGGAAGGCAATGGTTTCTGAGTACGGGACTGCGGAGAAGGTGCTGCCTTCTGCGTGTCCTTCCTTTGCAGAGTAAACAAGCGGCAAAGCCGGAAGCAACCAGGACCCTCCTCAGGAGAGAGTAACCAGCCATGATGGCTTTCCAGCAGCCAGTGGCAGCACTGGACACACCACAGCCCGTGGCCCGGCCACAGGTGCCAGCTGCTCCACCAGCCTGCAAGAGCAAGAGGAAAGGAGAGGAAAAGCTTTTTCCCTTCCGTGCACCCGCTCTGCAGCGCTCACGTCTCCCGTGGCAAGGGCTGGGTGGGGTACAGCCCGCAGCTCCAGGCCATTTGTGTCCCCACGGCCTCTGGTGCGGGAGCACTGGAGCTGGCCGTCTTTTGGCACAAGAGCTGTGCGAAGAGACGGAGGGGAGCGAGGGCAGCCCTAACGTGATCGTAGAAGCGCACTGTGGGGTGGGAGGCAGAGAAGGGAGCTGCTGAGACAGATGTATATGACACGCGTCTGATTTTCCATGTGATTAGTGGCTTCCAGATGAGGGAAGTTTTGATCCAGGTACGCCAGCACTGCTGCAAGCCCCCAGGGTGGGTTTGTGCGCCCAGCACCCCAGAGCTCTGAGGCTGCTGGAGGCCTTAAGGACATCCCTTGGGAGAGAAGAATGTTGC
>NW_022679058.1:0-13551 GCF_011004875.1 Balearica regulorum gibbericeps | reverse complement strand
GGGCCAGAGCTGGCTCTGTACACATCTAGGCGCTGCATGAGGGAGGGACTGCCAGGGAGCCGGGGGGGGCTCTTGACTGTGTCACCAGTTACCTGACAGAGCCCTGCAAGGTGGTGAGCAGGCTGGATGTGCTGCGTCAGCAACCTAGAGAGCTGGCAGTGACCGCCGGCCATCTATCTCTGTGGCTGGAAGCCGAGGGAAGGAGGAGCCCTTTCTTCCCGCTTGTGGCTGCTTCTTCCCAGGTTTGAGATTAAGAAACGCGCGGGAAGAAGAGTCCCGCTCTGCGGGGGAAGAGGGATCCGGGGAGAAAGAAGATAAAGACTGCCTACTGAGCTGGGACCGAGCAGGTCTGCACCTCGCTTGCCTGGGTGGTCACAAAACGCTGTTCTGAAGAGCTGCCTTCTTGCAGAGTTGCAGGGAGCCCTCTTGACAGGCGTCTCCACCATCGAAAGAGGGGTTCACCAGGCAACTTGACCAAGGCCAAGGAGTCCTGCAGGGACCCGTCTGTCCTGGCTCCCCCGCCAAAGGGCTGCTTCCCCCGGGGAAGGGGACGGGGGAGAGTCCCCCCCCCGCCATTGCCTGCCCCGCTGGCGGTGACTCGGCCCTGGGGTGGCTCGGCGCCCTTCGGGGCTCGCGGGCCCTGATCCGGGGCTCAGCGGGGCTTTGGCACCTCTTAGGTGCCGTTTCCTGGTGGCCCCCGCGCTCCCTCCCCTCCCACACAGGCAGGAGCGGTTCTGGAGAAACAGCTTTTAATTGACAACACACTAGAGTTGAAATGTCCCATGAAAGCTACTCTAACCCCCCCATCCCCCCCCCCGCCCCAAACACACCACCCCTCCTCCCCCATCCCCCACTCCCTCCACCTCCACCTCATCCCTGCTCGGGCTCTACTTCCCCGCCTGCCACCCCCATGCTGCCTGCCAGAGCCCTGCGCTTGCTGGCCCGCTTTGTCAAGGCGCTCTGCCGCCGCTTCTTGCCCCGCTTCTCGCAGGCGGCAGGCTGGGACGGTGGCAGGGCCATCCCCGCAGCCCCCCACGGTTCCTGGGGCTCCATCGCGATGGTGTAGAGCTCCTGGAGGCTCCGGATGGCGTCGGTGATCTCGGGGACGCTGTAGTCGGGGGTGAGCAGCTCCTCGGGCAGCGAGAGCCAGGCAAAGTCGCAGGGGGGGCTGGCTGTGCCGGTGCCACCAAGCTCCCCAGGCACGGGACCGCTGCTGAGACCATCCTGGCTGACTGCCACCGTGTCCAGGGAGCATCCGAAGAGCCTGAGGGCCTCTTCGAGAGGCACCTCCTCGGACACGGTGAGGTCGCCTGCCAGGTCCCCAAGGGTTTGGTCGTGGGGGGCAGCAGAAGGGCAGGAGGGGTCGTCAGTGCCCAGGGGGATGTTGCTGCCCAGGTGTGCCTCCGCAGGGGTGGCCGTGCCACAGATGGTGAGCTGGGCAGGCTGTCCCTCATGCCGGTTGCCGGGGATGGACGTCGGCAACACCGTGGGGGCTGGGACCACCGCGCTCCCCTCTGCGCCGGTGTCCGCGGGGTCCCCAGGCATGGGGCTGGTGCCGGCATCGTCCTGGCTGGCCTCCACCGTGTCCAGGGAGCAACCCAAGAGACTTAGGGCCTCTTCGAGAAGCTCCCTGTCAGACACCTGAAGGTGTGCTGCCAGGTCCCGCAGGGCTGGGCTGGGGGAGCCATGGCTGCCCAGGGGGACGTTGCAGCCCGGGTGTGCCCCCACAGGGGTGGCCGTGCCGCAGGTGTCGGTGTGGGCAGGCTGCCCCTCGATGTGCTGGTTGCCGGGGATGGATGTGGGCAACACCGTGGGGGCTGGGACCACTGCGCTCCCCTCTGCGCCCGTGTCCCTGGGGTCCCCAGGCATGGGGCTGGTGCCGGGCCCGTCCTGGCTTGCCCCCAGAGCATCCAGGGAGCCCCCAACGAGCCTGAGGGCCTCTTTGAGAAGCTCCTCCTGGGAGACTGCAAAGTCTCCATCTGGGTCTGCAAGGGCTTGGTGGTGGGGGCCATCAGGGGGGCTGGGGGGGGCTTCGCGGGCCGGGGGGACGTTGGCGCCCAGGTGTGCCCGCGCAGGGGTGGCCATGCCAGAGATGGTAATCGGGGCAGGCTGCCCCTGGATGTGGCGGTAGGCAGGGATGTATGTGGGCAGCGGTGGGGGGGCTGGGGCCTCCGCTCTCCCCTGATGGTGGTAGGGTGCGAGGTGTGGGGGCTGTGCCTGGGGGGTCAGAGGGGCTGCCCAGGCCGGGAGGGTGGTGCAGCCCCCGGGGCCCCACAGGGCAGCAGCCGGCAGAGCAGCGGTGCCATGGCTGAGCACGGAGCTGTCCGGGGGAGGCACGCTGGCGACCGTCGACTGGATGTGGAAGACGCGGGGGTGGAAGAAGCAGGCGCACGGAGCCCTCTGCAGACCTGTGTGGGTGAGAGGGAGCCGTGCTGGGCTGGGAGGACCCTCCAGGGCCAGCCAGCGAGGCGGCCCCGATGGCCGACGTCCCGCGGCTCTGTGGCGGGCACGTGGGGAGCTTGTGGCCGGGGCGCTCCGCGCAGGGTGAGCTGGTGTGCTGGGGGGCCGGGGATGCAAAGCAGGGAGGAGACTCGCCCCCAGGAGGTGAAGCGGGAGAGATGGCCCCAAGTACTTGGGCAAATCTCGGGGCATTGGATTTACTGGGCACGCAGCACCCAGGCCAGAAGTGCCAGGGGGCCGGGGTGGTGTGGGCGCCGGGGTGCCAGAGCAGGCAGGGGTGCCATACCTGTTGGTGGTAGTGCCTGGGGGCCGTGGGGTGCCACCCAGAGTGAGGGTGCCCAGGCTGCGGGGAAGGGCTGCTGCCGGAGGGGCAGTTGGCAGAGGGTGGCTGAGCCTGGAGGAGAGACAGGAGCGATGGCCGGTGGTCAGGTGCGCTCTTGCCCCCCCAAGAGCGTCCCCGGGCTGCAGGGGTCGGGGTGGGTCCCTACCTCGGGGGTAGAAGGTTTGGGGAAGGACAACCGTCTGCAGGAGCGGGGGTGCCGGGGGGTCGTGGGGGCCGCGCGGTGGGAGCCGCAGTGGTGGCGGTGGCGGCGGCGGCGCCATGTTGCGTTCTGGCTGTTGGCTGCTAAGGACTCTCTGGCATCTCCCAGGAGGGAATGTGGGGTGTCCGCGTGTTCCGCCCCGCCCCAAGAGCCTCCCCAGCCCCTCCTGCCTGGGGAGGGAAAGGGTTCAGGGGGGGCCTTGCTGCGTTGCCAGAGCTGGCACGTGCTTGGGATTCGTGGGACTTGGTGGGACGAGTGTCACGCCTGGAGTGCTGGCATGGAGGCTGCAGGCTGTTCAGGAAGTGTAGGCAGGGCAGGCGAGGTGGAGGTGTCGCACTCTGTGTAAGGGAGAGGTTGGAGGGTACGGCCCTTACGGCCAGCACGGATGTGGTGGAGAGGCTCTGGGTGAGGATGAGGGGCATGGCAAACAAAGCGGCTGTTGTAGTGGGTGTCTGCTGCCGATGGCCCGGCCGGGATGCCCGCGCTGCGGACTTATTCCATAGGCCATGAGGAGAAATCTCTGGCCGAGCAGCCCTTGTCCTGATGGTGCAGATTTTGACTTCCCAGACCCCAGCTGGGAATCCCGTACTGCTGTGAGGAGCAGGTCTGGGAAATTCCTGAAGTTTGTGGGAGAGAACTTCTTTTGTCAGAAGCCATCAGGGAGCCTGCTCGGAAAGACCGAGCCCTCCTAGACTTGCCAGTTGTGAATGGCGAAGGACTGGTGGGCGACGGGGTGGTTGAGCAGCTCCTCAGAGTGTATTTCAGTCTGCAGAGCTGCTGCCTAGCTGACCTTGCTCCTCTTGTGCCGTTTTCCAGGTGAGCTCAAAATTGCGGCCCGGGCTCTTCTCCGCTGTCCCTGAAGACGACCCTTGCAGAGAAGCTAGTGAAGGAACTCCCGAGTGCCATCACGGTGCTCTTCAGCTGGGGCGCAGGGCTCGGAGAGGATTACGACCTTGTTTTCAAGGGCATTAGTTTCCTTATGAGCCGAAAGAGGATCCTCCCGATGAGCTACTAGAAGGACTTTCTCCTCGCCGTCGATGGCGCTGGAGTTGTACTAAACTGCCTGCTGCCGGTAAGTTTGACATTTTTTCCAGGGCTCCTTGGCAGCCTTCTGAGGTCCTCTCAGAGGACTCGGGAGCTGGCTTCTCTTGGCCTGCCACCGTCGGCGTAGCACTTGGGCAAGGCAGAGCCTTCCACGGCGCCGGCCTTGCGTGGAGCTCCTTGCTTGCGTGCGGTGGTCTCGGCTACAGAGGAAGCCCGGAGGAAGGTGTCTTGGCTCAGGCCAAACACGGCTGTAGCCTGGGTCCCATTCCCAGCGGCTTGGGGAAAAGGTGAAAGGCCAGGGCAAGTCTTGTTGCGCAAGAGTGCAGGTCTTGTTCATGCTAAGGGAGGGCTGCTGGTGGTGAAAGAGACGCAGAGGAGGGAGTTTCCTTGAGGCAGCTCCGTGGAGCGGTGGGAAGGCTTGCTGCCTTTGTGAGGGAGGAGCTCCTTTCCTTGGCCTCGTCAGCCACATCTTCTGCAGAACCCACAGACGAGGATTAACGTGGCAAGGAACCTGCTGCTCTCCGCGTGCGTCCTGGGGGATCCGCGTGCTGCCCGCGTGAGTCTATTTGCGTGGCTTCTGAGCTCCTGCTTGGCAGGGCTGTGTTGCCGGACCTTGCCTGCCTCTGAGGTTATTTGAGGAGGGGGTTTTTGAGGTTATTCTTAAAGGAAGGGTTTCCAGGTACCTCCCTGTGTGTTCCTTCTTACTGCTGGCTCTGCCTGTCCTCGCCTGGATTAATGGGGAAGAGGGGTTGTGCTTTAATCTCCCAACATGATCATAGACCCAGATGGGGTGATGGCCAAAAGAACGAACTTTCAAAAGAGAGCTGCTGAGTTTTGCTGTGCCTTGACTTGTAGCCAAGAAGCCTCTCTTGAAGGCTGGTTCCAAGACCCGACCTGTACAAGTGCTGCTGGGGACATGTCGCCATCTTTGCTGAGACTGCAGTCCCTGAGGAGTCTCTGGGATGTCTTCTCCTTGGAGCCAGGGGGAGGAGAGGAGGGACTTTCTGGCGCAAAGGGCTCTGCGGAGCTCGGGGCTGGGACAAGCCCTGCTGAGCAGGTGCACCGATGAGGCGTGGGCCAGAGCTGGCTCTGTACACATCTAGGCGCTGCATGAGGGAGGGACTGCCAGGGAGCCGGGGGGGGCTCTTGACTGTGTCACCAGTTACCTGACAGAGCCCTGCAAGGTGGTGAGCAGGCTGGATGTGCTGCGTCAGCAACCTAGAGAGCTGGCAGTGACCGCCGGCCATCTATCTCTGTGGCTGGAAGCCGAGGGAAGGAGGAGCCCTTTCTTCCCGCTTGTGGCTGCTTCTTCCCAGGTTTGAGATTAAGAAACGCGCGGGAAGAAGAGTCCCGCTCTGCGGGGGAAGAGGGATCCGGGGAGAAAGAAGATAAAGACTGCCTACTGAGCTGGGACCGAGCAGGTCTGCACCTCGCTTGCCTGGGTGGTCACAAAACGCTGTTCTGAAGAGCTGCCTTCTTGCAGAGTTGCAGGGAGCCCTCTTGACAGGCGTCTCCACCATCGAAAGAGGGCTTCACCAGGCAACTTGACCAAGGCCAAGGAGTCCTGCAGGGACCCGTCTGTCCTGGCTCCCCCGCCAAAGGGCTGCTTCCCCCGGGGAAGGGGACGGGGGAGAGTCCCCCCCGCCGCCATTGCCTGCCCCGCTGGCGGTGACTCGGCCCTGGGGTGGCTCGGCGCCCTTCGGGGCTCGCGGGCCCTGATCCGGGGCTCAGCGGGGCTTTGGCACCTCTTAGGTGCCGTTTCCTGGTGGCCCCCGCGCTCCCTCCCCCTCCCACACAGGCAGGGAGCGGTTCTGGAGAAACAGCTTTTAATTGACAACACACTAGAGTTGAAATGTCCCATGAAAGCTACTCTAACCCCCCCATCCCCCCCCCCGCCCCAAACACACCACCCCTCCTCCCCCATCCCCCACTCCCTCCACCTCCACCTCATCCCTGCTCGGGCTCTACTTCCCCGCCTGCCGCCCCCATGCTGCCTGCCAGAGCCCTGCGCTTGCTGGCCGGCTTTGTCAAGGCGCTCTGCCCCCGCTTCTTGCCCCGCTTCTCGCAGGCGGCAGGCTGGGACGGTGGCAGGGCCATCCCCGCAGCCCCCCACGGTTCCTGGGGCTCCATCGCGATGGTGTAGAGCTCCTGGAGGCTCCGGATGGCGTCGGTGATCTCGGGGACGCTGTAGTCGGGGGTGAGCAGCTCCTCGGGCAGCGAGAGCCAGGCAAAGTCGCAGGGGGGGCTGGCTGTGCCGGTGCCACCAAGCTCCCCAGGCACGGGACCGCTGCTGAGACCATCCTGGCTGACTGCCACCGTGTCCAGGGAGCATCCGAAGAGCCTGAGGGCCTCTTCGAGAGGCACCTCCTCGGACACGGTGAGGTCGCCTGCCAGGTCCCCAAGGGTTTGGTCGTGGGGGGCAGCAGAAGGGCAGGAGGGGTCGTCAGTGCCCAGGGGGGATGTTGCTGCCCAGGTGTGCCTCCGCAGGGGTGGCCGTGCCAGCAGATGGTGAGCTGGGCAGGCTGTCCCTCATGCCGGTTGCCGGGGATGGACGTCGGCAACACCGTGGGGGCTGGGACCACCGCGCTCCCCTCTGCGCCGGTGTCCGCGGGGTCCCCAGGCATGGGGCTGGTGCCGGCATCGTCCTGGCTGGCCTCCACCGTGTCCAGGGAGCAACCCAAGAGACTTAGGGCCTCTTCGAGAAGCTCCCTGTCAGACACCTGAAGGTGTGCTGCCAGGTCCCGCAGGGCTGGGCTGGGGGAGCCATGGCTGCCCAGGGGGACGTTGCAGCCCGGGTGTGCCCCCACAGGGGTGGCCGTGCCGCAGGTGTCGGTGTGGGCAGGCTGCCCCTCGATGTGCTGGTTGCCGGGGATGGATGTGGGCAACACCGTGGGGGCTGGGACCACTGCGCTCCCCTCTGCGCCCGTGTCCCTGGGGTCCCCAGGCATGGGGCTGGTGCCGGGCCCGTCCTGGCTTGCCCCCAGAGCATCCAGGGAGCCCCCAAAGAGCCTGAGGGCCTCTTTGAGAAGCTCCTCCTGGGAGACTGCAAAGTCTCCATCTGGGTCTGCAAGGGCTTGGTGGTGGGGGCCATCAGGGGGGCTGGGGGGGGCTTCGCGGGCCGGGGGGACGTTGGCGCCCAGGTGTGCCCGCGCAGGGGTGGCCATGCCAGAGATGGTAATCGGGGCAGGCTGCCCCTGGATGTGGCGGTAGGCAGGGATGTATGTGGGCAGCGGTGGGGGGGCTGGGGCCTCCGCTCTCCCCTGATGGTGGTAGGGTGCGAGGTGTGGGGGCTGTGCCTGGGGGGTCAGAGGGGCTGCCCAGGCCAGGAGGGTGGTGCAGCCCCCGGGGCCCCACAGGGCAGCAGCCGGCAGAGCAGCGGTGCCATGGCTGAGCACGGAGCTGTCCGGGGGAGGCACGCTGGCGACCGTCGACTGGATGTGGAAGACGCGGGGGTGGAAGAAGCAGGCGCACGGAGCCCTCTGCAGACCTGTGTGGGTGAGAGGGAGCCGTGCTGGGCTGGGAGGACCCTCCAGGGCCAGCCAGCGAGGCGGCCCCGATGGCCGACGTCCCGCGGCTCTGTGGCGGGCACGTGGGGAGCTTGTGGCCGGGGCGCTCCGCGCAGGGTGAGCTGGTGTGCTGGGGGGCCTGGGATGCAAAGCAGGGAGGAGACTCGCCCCCAGGAGGTGAAGCGGGAGAGATGGCCCCAAGTACTTGGGCAATTCTCGGGGCATTGGATTTACTGGGCACGCAGCACCCAGGCCAGAAGTGCCAGGGGGCCGGGGTGGTGTGGGCGCCGGGGTGCCAGAGCAGGCAGGGGTGCCGTAGCTGTTGGTGGTAGTGCCTGGGGGCCGTGGGGTGCCACCCAGAGTGAGGGTGCCCAGGCTGCGGGGAAGGGCTGCTGCCGGAGGGGCAGTTGGCAGAGGGTGGCTGAGCCTGGAGGAGAGACAGGAGCGATGGCCGGTGGTCAGGTGCGCTCTTGCCCCCCCAAGAGCGTCCCCGGGCTGCAGGGGTCGGGGTGGGTCCCTACCTCGGGGGTAGAAGGTTTGGGGAAGGACAACCGTCTGCAGGAGCGGGGGTGCCGGGGGGTCGCGGGGGCCGCGCGGTGGGAGCCGCAGTGGTGGCGGTGGCGGCGGCGGCGCCATGTTGCGTTCTGGCTGTTGGCTGCTAAGGACTCTCTGGCATCTCCCAGGAGGGAATGTGGGGTGTCCGCGTGTTCCGCCCCGCCCCAAGAGCTTCCCCAGCCCCTCCTGCCTGGGGAGGGAAAGGGTTCAGGGGGGGCCTTGCTGCGTTGCCAGAGCTGGCACGTGCTTGGGATTCGTGGGACTTGGTGGGACGAGTGTCACGCCTGGAGTGCTGGCATGGAGGCTGCAGGCTGTTCAGGAGGGGTAGGCAGGGCAGGCGAGGTGGAGGTGTCGCACTCTGTGTAAGGGAGAGGTTGGAGGGTACGGCCCTTACGGCCAGCACGGATGTGGTGGAGAGGCTCTGGGTGAGGATGAGGGGCATGGCAAACAAAGCGGCTGTTGTAGTGGGTGTCTGCTGCCGATGGCCCGGCCGGGATGCCCGCGCTGCGGACTTATTCCATAGGCCATGAGGAGAAATCTCTGGCCGAGCAGCCCTTGTCCTGATGGTGCAGATTTTGACTTCCCAGACCCCAGCTGGGAATCCCGTACTGCTGTGAGGAGCAGGTCTGGGAAATTCCTGAAGTTTGTGGGAGAGAACTTCTTTTGTCAGAAGCCATCAGGGAGCCTGCTCGGAAAGACCGAGCCCTCCTAGACTTGCCAGTTGTGAATGGCGAAGGACTGGTGGGCGACGGGGTGGTTGAGCAGCTCCTCAGAGTGTATTTCAGTCTGCAGAGCTGCTGCCTAGCTGACCTTGCTCCTCTTGTGCCGTTTTCCAGGTGAGCTCAAAATTGCGGCCCGGGCTCTTCTCCGCTGTCCCTGAAGACGACCCTTGCAGAGAAGCTAGTGAAGGAACTCCCGAGTGCCATCACGGTGCTCTTCAGCTGGGGCGCAGGGCTCGGAGAGGATTACGACCTTGTTTTCAAGGGCATTAGTTTCCTTATGAGCCGAAAGAGGATCCTCCCGATGAGCTACTAGAAGGACTTTCTCCTCGCCGTCGATGGCGCTGGAGTTGTACTAAACTGCCTGCTGCCGGTAAGTTTGACATTTTTTCCAGGGCTCCTTGGCAGCCTTCTGAGGTCCTCTCAGAGGACTCGGGAGCTGGCTTCTCTTGGCCTGCCACCGTCGGCGTAGCACTTGGGCAAGGCAGAGCCTTCCACGGCGCCGGCCTTGCGTGGAGCTCCTTGCTTGCGTGCGGTGGTCTCGGCTACAGAGGAAGCCCGGAGGAAGGTGTCTTGGCTCAGGCCAAACACGGCTGTAGCCTGGGTCCCATTCCCAGCGGCTTGGGGAAAAGGTGAAAGGCCAGGGCAAGTCTTGTTGCGCAAGAGTGCAGGTCTTGTTCATGCTAAGGGAGGGCTGCTGGTGGTGAAAGAGACGCAGAGGAGGGAGTTTCCTTGAGGCAGCTCCGTGGAGCGGTGGGAAGGCTTGCTGCCTTTGTGAGGGAGGAGCTCCTTTCCTTGGCCTCGTCAGCCACATCTTCTGCAGAACCCACAGACGAGGATTAACGTGGCAAGGAACCTGCTGCTCTCCGCGTGCGTCCTGGGGGATCCGCGTGCTGCCCGCGTGAGTCTATTTGCGTGGCTTCTGAGCTCCTGCTTGGCAGGGCTGTGTTGCCGGACCTTGCCTGCCTCTGAGGTTATTTGAGAATCCCTTCTTAAAGGAAGGGTTTCCAGGTACCTCCCTGTGTGTTCCTTCTTATTGCTGGCTCTGCCTGTCCTCGCCTGGATTAATGGGGAAGAGGGGTTGTGCTTTAATCTCCCAACATGATCGTAGACCCAGATGGGGTGATGGCCAAAAGAACTTTCAAAAGAGAGCTGCTGAGTTTTGCTGTGCCTTGACTTGTAGCCAAGAAGCCTCTCTTGAAGGCTGGTTCCAAGACCCGACCTGTACAAGTGCTGCTGGGGACATGTCGCCATCTTTGCTGAGACTGCAGTCCCTGAGGAGTCTCTGGGATGTCTTCTCCTTGGAGCCAGGGGGAGGAGAGGAGGGACTTTCTGGCGCAAAGGGCTCTGCGGAGCTTGGGGCTGGGACAAGCCCTGCTGAGCAGGTGCACCGATGAGGCGTGGGCCAGAGCTGGCTCTGTACACATCTAGGCGCTGCATGAGGGAGGGACTGCCAGGGAGCCGGGGGGGGCTCTTGACTGTGTCACCAGTTACCTGACAGAGCCCTGCAAGGTGGTGAGCAGGCTGGATGTGCTGCGTCAGCAACCTAGAGAGCTGGCAGTGACCGCCGGCCATCTATCTCTGTGGCTGGAAGCCGAGGGAAGGAGGAGCCCTTTCTTCCCGCTTGTGGCTGCTTCTTCCCAGGTTTGAGATTAAGAAACGCGCGGGAAGAAGAGTCCCGCTCTGCGGGGGAAGAGGGATCCGGGGAGAAAGAAGATAAAGACTGCCTACTGAGCTGGGACCGAGCAGGTCTGCACCTCGCTTGCCTGGGTGGTCACAAAACGCTGTTCTGAAGAGCTGCCTTCTTGCAGAGTTGCAGGGAGCCCTCTTGACAGGCGTCTCCACCATCGAAAGAGGGCTTCACCAGGCAACTTGACCAAGGCCAAGGAGTCCTGCAGGGACCCGTCTGTCCTGGCTCGCCCGCCAAAGGGCTGCTTCCCCCGGGGAAGGGGACGGGGGAGAGTCCCCCCCGCCGCCATTGCCTGCCCCGCTGGCGGTGACTCGGCCCTGGGGTGGCTCGGCGCCCTTCGGGGCTCGCGGGCCCTGATCCGGGGCTCAGCGGGGCTTTGGCACCTCTTAGGTGCCGTTTCCTGGTGGCCCCCGCGCTCCCTCCCCCTCCCACACAGGCAGGGAGCGGTTCTGGAGAAACAGCTTTTAATTGACAACACACTAGAGTTGAAATGTCCCATGAAAGCTACTCTAACCCCCCCATCCCCCCCCCCGCCCCAAACACACCACCCCTCCTCCCCCATCCCCCACTCCCTCCACCTCCACCTCATCCCTGCTCGGGCTCTACTTCCCCGCCTGCCGCCCCCATGCTGCCTGCCAGAGCCCTGCGCTTGCTGGCCCGCTTTGTCAAGGCGCTCTGCCCCCGCTTCTTGCCCCGCTTCTCGCAGGCGGCAGGCTGGGACGGTGGCAGGGCCATCCCCGCAGCCCCCCACGGTTCCTGGGGCTCCATCGCGATGGTGTAGAGCTCCTGGAGGCTCCGGATGGCGTCGGTGATCTCGGGGACGCTGTAGTCGGGGGTGAGCAGCTCCTCGGGCAGCGAGAGCCAGGCAAAGTCGCAGGGGGGGCTGGCTGTGCCGGTGCCACCAAGCTCCCCAGGCACGGGACCGCTGCTGAGACCATCCTGGCTGACTGCCACCGTGTCCAGGGAGCATCCGAAGAGCCTGAGGGCCTCTTCGAGAGGCACCTCCTCGGACACGGTGAGGTCGCCTGCCAGGTCCCCAAGGGTTTGGTCGTGGGGGGCAGCAGAAGGGCAGGAGGGGTCGTCAGTGCCCAGGGGGATGTTGCTGCCCAGGTGTGCCTCCGCAGGGGTGGCCGTGCCACAGATGGTGAGCTGGGCAGGCTGTCCCTCATGCCGGTTGCCGGGGATGGACGTCGGCAACACCGTGGGGGCTGGGACCACCGCGCTCCCCTCTGCGCCGGTGTCCGCGGGGTCCCCAGGCATGGGGCTGGTGCCGGCATCGTCCTGGCTGGCCTCCACCGTGTCCAGGGAGCAACCCAAGAGCCTGAGGGCCTCTTCGAGAAGCTCCCTGTCAGACACCTGAAGGTGTGCTGCCAGGTCCCCCAGGGCTGGGCTGGGGGAGCCATGGCTGCCCAGGGGGACGTTGCAGCCCGGGTGTGCCCCCACAGGGGTGGCCGTGCCGCAGGTGTCGGTGTGGGCAGGCTGCCCCTCGATGTGCTGGTTGCCGGGGATGGACGTGGGCAACACCGTGGGGGCTGGGACCACTGCGCTCCCCTCTGCGCCCGTGTCCCTGGGGTCCCCAGGCATGGGGCTGGTGCCGGGCCCGTCCTGGCTTGCCCCCAGGGCATCCAGGGAGCCCCCAAAGAGCCTGAGGGCCTCTTTGAGAAGCTCCTCCTGGGAGACTGCAAAGTCTCCATCTGGGTCTGCAAGGGCTTGGTGGTGGGGGCCATCAGGGGGGCTGGGGGGGGCTTCGCGGGCCGGGGGGACGTTGGCGCCCAGGTGTGCCCGCGCAGGGGTGGCCATGCCAGAGATGGTAATCGGGGCAGGCTGCCCCTGGATGTGGCGGTAGGCAGGGATGTATGTGGGCAGCGGTGGGGGGGCTGGGGCCTCCGCTCTCCCCTGATGGTGGTAGGGTGCGAGGTGTGGGGGCTGTGCCTGGGGGGTCAGAGGGGCTGCCCAGGCCGGGAGGGTGGTGCAGCCCCCGGGGCCCCACAGGGCAGCAGCCGGCAGAGCAGCGGTGCCATGGCTGAGCACGGAGCTGTCCGGGGGAGGCACGCTGGCGACCGTCGACTGGATGTGGAAGACGCGGGGGTGGAAGAAGCAGGCGCACGGAGCCCTCTGCAGACCTGTGTGGGTGAGAGGGAGCCGTGCTGGGCTGGGAGGACCCTCCAGGGCCAGCCAGCGAGGCGGCCCCGATGGCCGACGTCCCGCGGCTCTGTGGCGGGCACGTGGGGAGCTTGTGGCCGGGGCGCTCCGCGCAGGGTGAGCTGGTGTGCTGGGGGGCCGGGGATGCAAAGCAGGGAGGAGACTCGCCCCCAGGAGGTGAAGCGGGAGAGATGGCCCCAAGTACTTGGGCAATTCTCGGGGCATTGGATTTACTGGGCACGCAGCACCCAGGCCAGAAGTGCCAGGGGGCCGGGGTGGTGTGGGCGCCGGGGTGCCAGAGCAGGCAGGGGTGCCATACCTGTTGGTGGTAGTGCCTGGGGGACCGTGGGCTGCCACCCAGAGTGAGGGTGCCCAGGCTGCGGGGAAGGGCTGCTGCCGGAGGGGCAGTTGGCAGAGGGTGGCTGAGCCTGGAGGAGAGACAGGAGCGATGGCCGGTGGTCAGGTGCGCTCTTGCCCCCCCAAGAGCGTCCCCGGGCTGCAGGGGTCGGGGTGGGTCCCTACCTCGGGGGTAGAAGGTTTGGGGAAGGACAACCGTCTGCAGGAGCGGGGGTGCCGGGGGGTCGCGGGGGCCGCGCGGTGGGAGCCGCAGTGGTGGCGGTGGCGGCGGCGGCGCCATGTTGCGTTCTGGCTGTTGGCTGCTAAGGACTCTCTGGCATCTCCCAGGAGGGAATGTGGGGTGTCCGCGTGTTCCGCCCCGCCCCAAGAGCCTCCCCAGCCCCTCCTGCCTGGGGAGGGAAAGGGTTCAGGGGGGGCCTTGCTGCGTTGCCAGAGCTGGCACGTGCTTGGGATTCGTGGGACTTGGTGGGACGAGTGTCACGCCTGGAGTGCTGGCATGGAGGCTGCAGGCTGTTCAGGAGGGGTAGGCAGGGCAG
>NW_022679057.1:0-15546 GCF_011004875.1 Balearica regulorum gibbericeps | reverse complement strand
CCCTTTCCGTGGCCCCGCCCCTTTCCGTGGCCCCGCCCCTTTCCGTGGCCCCGCCCCTTTCCGTGGCCCCGCCCCTTTCCGTGGCTCCGCCTCACCCCTTTGTTCCCGCCCCTCCATCACGCGCCGTTCCCATAGCGACGGGCTCGGTACTCCATCGTCGTTGCCATGGCCCCCCGCCCCGTTACCATGGCGGCCCCGCCCCGCGCGGTCACGTGACGTGCGGCGGCTCCGGGCAGGGTCCCCCCCCCCCCCCCCGCCGCCGCCGCCGCCGCCGCCGCCGCCGCCGCCCCGCTCCGGCCGCGCCGCCCCCGCCGCCCCCGCCATGCTGCGGCCGCCCGGCGATGGTGGGTCCGAAGGGGGGGGGGGGGGGGGAACACGGGACCGGGAGGGGGTGGGGGGGGTCGGTGGGCACCGGGGGGCGCGGGGCCCCTTCCTGCCGCGCTACCAGCACCGCCGGGCCCCGGCCTGCCCGCGGTACCGGCCCCCTCGGCCCGGCCCGGCCTCTCCCGAGCGCCTCAGGGCCTCATCCTGGGCCCCGGGAACGGGCCGTGGCGGCGCCCCGCTCCTCCCCCCCGCCCCGGGCCTGGCCTGACCCCCCCGGGCCTCATCCGGACCCCCCCGGCACCCCGAGTCCTTTCCGGGCCTCATCCGGATCCCCCGGGCCCTCCCCGGGGCCTGTCACCCCCCCGGGATCTCCCCTCTTCCCCCATCCCCCCCCGTGGAGCCCCCCAGGAAGCGCTGGGGGGAGGAGGGGTGACCCCATAACTGGGGGGGGGGAAGGGGGTGACCCCATAACTGGGGAGGGGGTGACCCCATAACGGGGGGGGGGCAGCCGCTCTGGACCCCCCCAGCAGCGGGAACCTCCTCACCCACGGGGGGGGCAAACACCCCCCACCCCCCGTCTGGGGGTGCTGGAGGGGTTTAGGGGGCGGCAATGGGGCTTGGGGGGGGGGGGGGGGGCAAACTGCTCCGGGGGGGTCACTGGGCCTGTTTGTTATTGTAGGGTCTCCTGGGGACATGTGGGGGGGCAGGGGTGGATTACGCTGCCGTTGTTATTGTAGGGTCTCCTGACGGGGGTTAGGATCCTTGGGGGGGTGTGTCTGTTTTGGGGGGGGCTGAGGGTCCCCGTGTGAACCCCCCCGTGTCCCCCCAGCCTGTGGCTCGTGGCTCCGCTGATCCGCTGGCGTCTCCGGCTCGTGCTGTCCCCCATGGGCTCGCCAGGTGGGTGCCACCCCCCTCGGGCTGTGGGGACCCCCCAAGGTGTGGAAACCCCCCCTCGGGCTGTGGGGACCCCCCTCAGGGTGTGGGGACCCCCCAAGGTGTGGAACCCCCCCCCCTTCGGGCTGTGGGGACCCCCCAAGGTGTGGAACCCCCCCCTTCGGGCTGTGGGGACCCCCCCCGGGCTGTGGGGACCCCCCCAAGGTATGGAACCCCCCCCCTCGGGCTGTGGGGACCCCCCAAGGTGTGGAACCCCCCCCCCTCGGGCTGTGGGGACCCCCCAAGGTGTGGAACCCCCCCTCAGGCAGCACAAGGAGCCCCCGCTCCCGGCTTCTCCCCCAGGGTGGGGGTGCAGCTGGGTTTTGGGGTGCCCCCCCCCCCCGTCGGGTGTCCCACCGCCTTGGCGGGTGTGTGTGGGGGGGGTGGGCGTTAATCCCCGCGGTGCCCTCCCGCGTCGCACCGGGGACGGGTGATGCGGGGACACCCTTGGGTGCCCTCAGGCTCTGACGCTTGCCCCCCCACCCCCCACCCCGTGCCCCCCACCCCGGGCAGTGTCGTTCGTCCTCTCCAGGATGGCGGCTTGCGGGGGGGCCGCTAAGAACAAGGTGACGGTCTCCAAGCGGGTGTGGGACTTCTTGACCAAGGAGAGCCCGGCCAAGCTGGCCCGGCTGAAGGAGGAGACCAAGGTCAGCATCATGGTGGACGGCGAAACCTCCGACATCTACGTCCTGCAGCTCTGCGTGCCCCCCCCCGGCCCCCCCGGGGGGCTCTGCCCGGCCCGGAAAGCCCTTAAAGCGTTATTAAAAGAAACGGAAAAAGAATTGAAGAAAAAAACTCAACGTCACGGCGAGTTGGTGGGTTGCGTCACCGTCCTAGAACCCGGCGGAGGCGGTTTAGGGGGACGGGGACCGACGGGGAATCGCGGCGGATCGGCGGCGGCGGCCGGTTGTTCGCGGGAAGAGGAACCGGATCGACAGTGTCCCATCTGCCTGGGGGAAATCCAGAAGATGAAAACCTTGGAAAAATGTCGTCATTCCTTCTGCGAGGACTGCATCACCCGGGCGCTGCAGGTGAAGACGGCGTGTCCCATGTGCGGGCGCTTCTACGGGCAACTGGTGGGCAACCAGCCCCCCAACGGGCGCATGCTGGTCACCCGGGACGCCGGGCTCCTCCTGCCCGGCTACGAGAAGTTCGGCACCATCATCATCCAGTACGTCTTCCCGCCCGGCGTCCAAGGGGTAAGATGGCACCGAGCGCCCGTGCGCTCCCCCCCCCCCCCCCTCCCACCGGCCTGGGCGGTCCCGGGGTGCTCCTCAGAGAGATGGGGCACCCTTGGGTGCTTCCAAAGCCTTATGGGTGTGCCTGGCCCCCTTGGGCACCCCCAAACCCACCCGCTGGGTGCCCCTGGCACCCCTGGGTGAGCTCGGAACCTGACGGGGGTCCCTTACCCAGCCCTGTGCCCTCGGCCCCCTTGGGCACCCCCGAACCCCTGCTGGGTGCCCCTGGCACCCCTGGATAGCCCTGAACGCTGCTGGGGGCCCCCCACCCTACCTTGGTGGCCCTGGCCCCCCCTTGGGTGCCACCAACCCAGCCCTGTGTCCCTGGTACCCCTGGGTACCCCCAAACCCTGCTGGGTGCCCCCCCCAGCCCAGTACCCCTGGCACCCCTGGGTACCCCCAAACCCAGCTGGGTGCTCCTTGCACCCCTGGGTACCCCCAAACCCAGCTGGGTGCCCCCCACCCTAGGTCTGTACCCCAAACCCAGCTGGGTGCCCCTTGCACCCCTGGGTACCCCCAAACCCAGCTGGGTGCCCCTGCCCCCCTCACCCCCCCATCCCCTTATCCCCCCCCGACCTCTCCCGTTGTCCCCACCCCCCCCCTGCAGGTGGAGCACCCCAATCCGGGGGTGCGGTACCCCGGCACCACGCGGGTGGCGTACCTGCCCGACTGCCCCGAGGGGAACAAGGTGCTGGGGCTGTTCCGCAAGGCCTTCGACCAGCGCCTCACCTTCACCGTCGGCACCTCCATGACCACGGGCCGCGCCAACGTCATCACCTGGAACGACATCCACCACAAGACCAACTGCACCGGCGGGCCCCAGCTGTACGGGGGGTGGGGGGCACCCGGCGCTGCTGGGGGGGGATGGGGATGGGGGGGCTGGGGGGCACCCGGCGCTGCTGGGGGGGGGATGGGGCTGGGGGGGTGGGGGGCACCCAGCGTTGCTGGGGGGGGGCTGGGGGGCACCCGGCACTGCTGGGGGAGATGGGGGGCACCCGGTGCTGCTGGGGGGGGGATGGGGGGCACCTGGCACTGCTGGGGGGGATGGGGGACACCCGGCGCTGCTGGGGGGGGATGGGGATGTGGGGGCACCCGGCACTGCTGGGGGGGGACTGGGGGGCTGGGGGGCACCCCGGCACTGCTTGGGGGGATGGGGGGGCACCCGGCACTGCTGGGGGGGGGATGGGGGAGATGGGGGCAGGGGGGGCACCCCAGTGAGAGGTTATGGGGGGCTGGGGGGGGCATCACCCCTCGTATGGGTGGGGGGGGCACCCCAGAGAGAAATTATTGGTACTGGGGGGGGGGCATCACCCCGGTATGGGGGGGGCACCCCAGAGAGAGGTTATGGGGGGCTGGGGGGGGCATCACCCCCGGTATGGTTGGGGGGGGCAGCACCCTGGGGACAGGCTGGGGGGGTGGGGGGAGAGCACCCAGCCGTGGGGGGGCCCACACTGACCTGTCCCCCCCCCCCAGGTTCGGGTACCCCGACCCCACGTACCTCGCCCGGGTGCAGGAGGAGCTGCGGGCCAAGGGCATCACTGAGGACTGAGCCTGGGGGGGGCAGGACCCCCCCGGGGCAGGGGG
Organism: Balearica regulorum gibbericeps; assembly: GCF_011004875.1. Classification (NCBI taxonomy): domain Eukaryota; kingdom Metazoa; phylum Chordata; class Aves; order Gruiformes; family Gruidae; genus Balearica; species Balearica regulorum. The sequence goes on along the minus strand of NW_022679057.1, from coordinate 11,467 downwards.
ACCCCCCCGGGGCAGCGGGACCCCCCCCGGCCCCCCCCAGGCTGTGGGGGCACAAGGAGCGTCCCAGGGCCCAGCGGGGGGGGGGGGGGGCACGGTGCCCCGCAGCCCCCCCACCCCGGCAGGGACAGCCGGCGTCCCCCTGTGCGTCCCCCCGGACGGACGGACGGGGGGGGGTCCCGCGCCCTCCGCCCCCCCCAGCCCCGCAGCGGGGTCGGTGCCCCTCGGGGGGGCAGCGGGTTTATTTATTTTTTATTCCCCCCCCCCCGCACCCCCCAGCTCTGTAACTTTGATCCAATAAAAATATGCAACGCTGGCGGGGGTGGGGATACGGGGATACTGGGATGGGGGCACTGGGACGGGGATACTGGGATGGGGATGGCACTGGGATGGGGATACTGGGATGGGGATGGCACTGGGACGGGGATACTGGGATGGGGCTGGGGGCACTGGGGTGGGGATACGGGGATACTGGGATGGGGGCACTGGGACGGGGATACTGGGATGGGGATGGAGATACTGGGATGGGGATACTGGGATGGGGCTGGGGACACTGGGATGGGGATGGCACTGGGATGGGGATACTGGGATGGGAATGGGGATACTGGGATGGGGGCACTAGCGTGGGGATGGGGATGCTGGGACAGGAATAGGGATACTGGGATGGGAATGGGGATACTGGGATGGGGTGGGGGCCACTGGGATTCGGATACTGGGACAGGAATAGGGATACTGGGATGGCACACTGGGGTGGGACACAGGGATGGGACACTGGGACAGGGATACTGGGACAGGAATGGGGACACTGGGACGGGGATACTGGGATGGGCATGGGGATACTGAGGGGGGGACAGGGACACAGGTGGGGAGGGGGGCACTGGGACACGGGTGGGACACGGGGGGGGACACGGGTGGGACGTGTCCCCAGGAGCCCGGCCGTTGCTGCGCGGGGCCGTGCCCGGGGGGCTGTGGGGGATGACAGTGGGTGACCCGGGGTGGAGCTGTGGGGTGACCCCGGGGTGTCACTGCTGGGGGGTGACAGGAGGCTCCAGGGACACACCCCCCCCCCCGTGTTATTGTGGGGTGCTGTGGGACCTCCCGGGGGTCCCCGTCCCTGCCAGGAGCCCGGGGGGGGGGGGGGCAGGGACCCCCAGGACTGGGGGATGGGCCCCCCCACCTCTGGGCCCCCCAACGTGGCTCTTCCTCCCCCCCCCCAGGAGCTGGGGGACCCCAACCCTGTCCCTGCTCTGTCCGTGTCCCCTCCCCACCCACGGGGACCCTCCCACCCGTGGGACACCCCTGCTCCATGGGGAACCCCCCCCATGGGACACTCCCCACACGGAACCCCCCACCCATGGGAACCCCCCCACTCATGGGAACCCCCCCACTCATGGGGACACCCCCCCATGGGACCCCCCTCACCCGTGGGAACCCCCCACCCATGGGAACCCCCCCACTCATGGGGACACCCCCCCCCCGCCATGGGAACCCACCCCACCACCACCCATGGGACCCCCCCCACCCGTGGGAACCCCCCACCCGTGGGAACCCCCCCCCTCATGGAGACACCCCCCCCATGGGACCCCCCCCGGTGATGTCATCCCCTCGCAGCCATAGGTTGGACATGCGTGGTGGGGGCGGGGCTTGATGGAAGGGGCGGGGTTACGGTGCGGGGGCGGGGCTTACAGAAAGGGGCAGGGCTAAGCCATAGGGCGGTGCTTAAAGGGGCGTGGCTAAGACGGGGAGTGGGGCGGTGCTTGTGGAAAGGGGCGGGGCTAAAATGTGGGGGTGTGGCTTAACGTGATCGCACGTGGAGGCTGTGCTTGAGGAAAGGGGCGGGGCTTGAGGAAAGGGGCGGGGCTACAGCGTGGGGGCGGGGCCTGAAGAACGGACAGTGGTAAGGTGGGTGGGCGGGGCTTGAGGGAAGGGGCGGGGCTAACGCGCAGGGCGGTGTCTAAATGGGTGGGGCTAACGTGTGAGGGGGCGTGGCCTGGACGGGGCGTGGCTCCTCCCCCCCCCCCCCCTTTTTCTGAACAAAGAGGCAGATTTCGGTCTGGTTAAAATCTCACCATCCATCGGGTAGAAAAGGGGGGGGCAGCCCCTCCCCCAGCCCGGCCCTGGGGGTCCCGGGAGGGGCCCGGGGGGGGGAGGGGCCAAGACTTGGCACAAAACTCCTGGCGGCAGCGCGGGGGGAGGGGCTGTACAATAGAAAACTGAGTCTGGGGGGGGGTGGGGACACGGGGGGGGGGGAGGGGGCACCCGGACGCCTGGGTCCCCTTCGGGGGGTGGGGTGGGGGGGTGTGTGTGTGTGGGTCTGTGTGCCCCCCCCCCGCCACCCCCCCAAAGTACAAAAGAGCTAAAAACACCGGGGGGGGGGAGGGGGGGGGTGGCCCGGGGGTGCTCCAGGGTGGCCGCAGTCCCGTGGTGGCCCCGGGTGGTGGCCCATGGCGGTGGCCCATGGTGGTGGCCGATGATGGTGGCCCATGGCGGTGGCCCTGGGCGGTGGCCCATGGCAGTGGCCCATGGGGGTGGCCCTTGGGGGTGCCCCTGGGCGGTGGCCCGTGGTGGCCCGCAGCGGTGGCCGGGGTGGGTGGGTGGGTGAGGGGGGGGGCTAGTTGCCGGCCATGCACTTGAAGCGGTTCTTGAAGAAGAAGAGGCGATGCTTGAGGCGCAGGCTGTCGTCGCGGGCGGGGGGGTAGCGGTACCGGGCGTATTGCCGCTCCCCCTCCGTGCGGCGCCAGGGCAGGGCCAGCTTGGAGGCGTGATCCACCACCACGTCCTCGCACGACCCCACGTGCAGCACCCCCAGCCCGTCGATGAAGAACTCTGCGGGGGACACACACCCCCACCCCCCCCAAAAGGGGCTCAGCGCTGCTGGGGGGGGGGGGGTGTCTCCAGCAACCCCCTCCTCTTCCCGGTCCCGGTGCTCCCCACGGGTGACCCCATGGCGGGGGGGACCCCCTTCCTGCCCCCCCCCGGGTAGTGACCCAGAGGTCTCCCCCAGTTCCCTGCCCAGGGGATCCCCATGTCCAAGACCCCCCCAGGACCCCAGTGTTCAGCTGCTGCCTCTTCCCTGGGGGAGCCCCATGTCTGAACCTCCCCAGGGGGGCACCCCACACCTCCCACCCAGCTCCCCCACAGCCTGGACCCCCCCAGGACCCCCCCGGCCCCCTCCCAGCCAGCTCCCCAATGCCCAAACCACCCCAGGACACTCCAGACCCCCCCTTAGGACATCCCAGACCTCCCCCCCAGGATCCCACCCAGGTACCCCCCAGCACCCCCCACTCCTGGGACCCCCGGCACCCCAAAATCTGAACCCTCCCCCCAGGATATCCTGGCCCCCACCCTGGGACACCCTGTACCCCCCCGGGACACGCTGGACTCCCCCCCCCCGACCTCCCAGACTCCCCCCAGACACCCCAGTCCCCTCTGCAGGACACCCCATACCCCCCCCGACACCCTGGTCCCCATCTGGGGACAACCAGGACCCCCCAGATCCTCCCCCCAGGGACCTCCAGGCCCCCCCCGTGCCCCCCAGCATCCCCACTTCTCCCCCTGGGACTCCCGGCCCCCCAGGACACCCCAGACCCCCCCATGGGACACCTCGGACGCCCCTCAGAACACCTTGTCCCCCCCCAGGACCCCCAGCACCCCCGGGACACCCCCCCTCACCCCACCGGGATGCCCAGGACCCCCCCAGGTCCCTCCCCAGGACCCCCGGAGCCCCTCAGACCCCCGGAGCCCCCCCAAGTCCCTCCCCCAGGGCCCCCAGACCCCCCCAGGACCCCTGGTGCCCCCCCAGGACCCCCGGCGCCCCCCCAAGTCCCCCCCCCAGGACCCCCGGAGCCCCCCAGGTCCCCTGGAGCCCCCCCAAGTCCCCCCCCCAGGACCCCCAGACCCCCCCAGGACCCCCGGCGCCCCCCCAAGTCGTCCCCCCCCAGGACCTCCGGAGCCCCCCAGGACCCCCGGAGCCCCCCCAAGTCGTCCCCCTCCAGGACCCCCAGACCCCCCCAGACCCCCGGAGCCCCCCCCAAGTCCCCCCCCCAAGACCCCCAGACCCCCCCCAGACCCCCGGAGCCCCCGCAAGTCCCTCCCCCAGGACCCCCCCAGGTCCCTCCCCAGGACCCCCGGACCCCCCCCCCAGTCCCCCCCCCAGGACCCCCGGAGCCCCCCAGGACCCTCAGAGCCCCCCCACGTCCCCCCCCCAGGACCCCCCCAGGTCCCTCCCCAGGACCCCCAGACCCCCGGAGCCCCCCCAAGTCCCCCCCCCAGGACCCCCAGACCCCCCCAGGACCCCCGCAGCCCCCCCCAAGTCCCCCCCCCCAGGACCCCCAGACCCCCCCAGACCCCCGGCGCCCCCCCAAGTCCCCCCCAGGACCCCCAGACCCCCCCAGACCCCCGGAGCCCCCCCAAGTCCCCCCCCCAGGACCCCCGCCCCCCCCCCCCCCTCACCGAGGTGGGCGACCCGGCGCAGGCGGGGGTCGAAGCCGACCTGCCGGACCTTGTCGGTGCGGGCCAGGAAGAAGTTAACGACGCCATCGGTGACGACGCAGGCGGGGAAACCGGCCAGGCGGTGGTGGAAGCCGGGCCGTGTCCGCAGGCAGTCCCCCCCCGCGCCGCCCCCCCGCACGCTCAGCCGCTGCCGGTACGTGGTGGTGTAACCCGTGATCTCCCGCACCGCGCCCCCCACCTGCGGGGGCACCGGCTGCTGGCACCGGCACGGAGACCCCCGGGACCCCCGGGACCCCCCCGGGACCCCCAGCATCACCCACTGGTGACACCGGCACGGAGACCCCCGGGACCCCCGGGACCCCCCCCGGGACCCCCCAGCATCACCCACTGGTGACACCGGCTGCTGGCACCAGCACGGAGACCCCCGGGACCCCCGGGACCCCCCCGGGACCCCCCCAGCATCACCTGCCTGTGGCACCGGGCACAGAGACACCCCCGGTACCCCCCCCGTACCCCCCCCAGTAGCCCCCAGCAACCCCCAGCATCACCCACTGGTGACACTGGCTGCTGGCACCAGCACAGAGACCCCCCAGTACCCCCTGGTACCCCCTGGTACCCCCCCGGAACCCCCCTGGTACCCCCCCGAACCCCCTGGTACCCCCCAGTACCCCCCCGTACCCCCTGGTACCCCCCAGTACCCCCCAGTACCCCCCCGAACCCCCTGGTACCCCCCAGCCTCACCTGCCCGTGGCACCGGGCACTGAGGTATCCCACGTTCCCCCCCCCCGGCATCACCCACCAGTGGCACCGCCACCCAAGACCCCCCCCCCGGCATCGCCCACCCGTGTCCCTGGGCACTGGCACCCCGGGGGACACTTGGGGACCCCCCCAGCACCAGAGACCGGGGGTGCAGGACACCGGGGCGCCCTCCCGACACCGGGGACGTGGGGCACCGGGACCCCCCTCCCCAGAACGTGGGGATCCGCTGGCCACCAGCACCCCACTGGTGCCCCCCCCCACCCCTGGGTGCCCCCCCCACCCCTGGGTGCCCCCCCGGCGCCCACACCAGGTCCAGGCTGGTTTTCTCCAGCACGTCCACCAGCTTCTCCAGGCGGGTGCGGGGGGTGAAGATGAAGTCGTCGTCCACCCACAGCACGTACTTGGTGGTCACCTGCGAGACCGCCAGGTTCCTCCCGGCGAACCAGCCCTGGGGTGCCAGGTCAGTGTCCGCTGCCCCACGGCCGCCCCACGGCCGCCCCCTCTGAGCCCCATGGCCATGCCAGCCCCCCCGTGTGCCCCCAGCCCTGGGGTCCCACCACCCTCCGTGTCCCCCCATCCCTGGGGTCCCACCGCCCCCCCCATGCCCCCCCATCTCTGGGGTCCCACCCCCCCCCATGTCCCCTCATCCCTGGTGTTCCACTGCCCCCCCCATATCCCCTCATCCCTGGGGTCCCACCCCCCCCCCATGTCCCCCCCAGCCCTGGGGTCGTCCCCCCCCCCATGTCCCCTCATCCCTGGGGTCCCATTTCCCTCCATGTCCCCCCCCATCCCTGGGGTCCCACGCCCCCCATGTCCCCCCCCCATCCCTGGGGTCCCACCCCCCCCCATTTCCCCCCCCAGCCCTGGGGTCCCACCACCCTGCCACCCCCCCCCCCATGCCCCCCACATCCCCCCATCCCTGGGGTCCCACCCCTCCCATGCCCCCCCATCCCTGGGGTCCCACGCCCCTGCCGGCCCCCCCATTTCCCCCCCCTCCCTGGGGTCGTGTCGTCCCCCCCCATGTCCCCTCATCCCTGGGGTCCCACCCCCCCCCATGACCCCCATTTCCCCCCCATCCCTGGGGTCGTGTCGTCCCCCCCCATGCCCCCCCATCCCTGGGGTCCCCCCCCCCATGCCCCCCCATGTCCCCCCCATCCCTGGGGTCCCACGCCCCTGCCCCCCCATGCCCCCCCTTCCCCAGCCCCCCCACCTTGCCGAAGGGCATGAGGTAGTGCTCGAGGTGGGGGCCCTGCAGGGGCTCGGGGCGCTGGCTGTCGTCGGCCACCACGATGGTGACGGAGGGGTAGAACCGGCGGATGCTGGCGATGAGCCCCCGCAGCTTGTCGTACCGCAGGAAGGTCTTGGTGGCGATGGTCACCAGCGCCGTGACGTTGTACTCTGCGGGGGGGGGGGACACCAGCTGGAGGGGCGGCTGGGGGGACTGGGTGGACTGGGCAACCCTACTGGGAGGACTGGGCAACCCTACTGGGAGGGCTGGGCACCCATACTGGGAGGACTGGGCACCCACACGGGGAGGGCTGGACCACCCCGGCACTGGGAGGGCTGGTTTTGGGGTGCGTGGGGGGGGGGGTCCCCGTGGCTCACCTCCGTCCCCGTCCCCGTCACTGTCCCCGGGGGGGTCGGGGCCGTAGAGGCGGGGGGTGGGCGGGTGCCGGATGCGGATGGTGAAGGCGGCGTCGTGCCCGTCGGTGGAGAACTGTACTGGAAGGCCAACGGGGCGCTGGGTGTCCCGGGCAGGGACCCTCCGTGGCACCCGTGGGACCAGCACCCACCCAAATCCCACCCGTGGGACCAGCACCCACCCAGGGCTCACCCGTGGGACCAGCACCCACCCAGGGCCCACCCGTGGGGCAGCACCCACCCAAATCCCACCTGTGCTCCTCCAGGACCAGCACCCACCCAAATCCCACCCGTGGGACCAGCACCCACCCAGGACCCACCCGTGGGACCAGCACCCACCCAGGGCTCACCCATGGGACCAGCACCCACCCAAATCCCACCCGTGGTCCTCCAGGACCAGCACCCATCCAAATCCCACCGATGGGACCAGCACCCATCCAGGACCCACCCATGGGACCAGCACCCACCCAAATCCCACCCGTGGGACCAGCACCCACCCAAATCCCACCCGTGGGGCAGCACCCACCCAAATCCCACCCGTGGTCCTCCAGGACCAGCACCCATCCAGGCCCCACCCGTGGGGCAGCACCCACCCAAATCCCACCCGTGGTCCTCCAGGACCAGCACCCATCCAGGCCCCACCCATGGGACCAGCACCCACCCAGATCCCACCTGTGCTCCTCCAGGACCAGCACCCATCCAAATCCCACCCGTGGGACCAGCACCCACCCAGGCCCCACCCGTGGGACCAGCACCCACCCAAATCCCACCCATGGGACCAGCACCCACCCAGGCCCCACCCGTGGGGCAGCACCCACCCAAATCCCACCCATGGTTTTCCAGGACCAGCACCCATCCAGGACCCACCCATGGGACCAGCACCCACCCAGGCCCCACCCGTGGGGCAGCACCCACCGATGTCGGCGGTGTCGGGGTGGAAGAGGGTGCTGGTGTAGGTGACGAACTGGAGCTGGCGGTTGAGGTGGTCCAGGCGGGGGGCGGCCAGCGAGAGGTGGGGCTGCCCCTCCCCACGCAGCTCCACGCCCTCCACCGCCGCCGCCACCGCCAGCGTCCCCATGGTGGCCGTCAGGTTCACCTGGGGGGGGGCACGGGGTGACCCACGCCTGGGACACGCGGGGGCGCCCCCCGGCTCGGGGGGGGGGGGGGCTGTACCCAGGCAGGAGCACGGCCTGCCCACGCCCTGCCCACTCACGATCGTGCCCTGCCCACGCCCCGTTCACACCCACGCCCACGCACGGTCGTGCCCGCCCCACGCCACGCCCACTCACGATCATGCCACGCCCACGCCACGCCCACTCACGATCATTCCCCGCCCACACACGGTCGTGCCCGCCCCACGCCACGCCCACTCACGATCATTCCCCGCCCACGCCACGCCCACTCACGATCATTCCCCGCCCACGCACGGTCGTGCCCGCCCCACGCCACGCCCACTCACGATCATTTCCCGCCCACACAAGACCACGCCCACCCGTGTTCCCGCCCACGCCCCGCCCCCACCTGGTAGGTTTTCCTGCCCGTCGCCTGCAGGCTGAGCCCTGCGCGCCCACGGACACGGGGGGGGGGTGAGTGGGGCCGGGGGCAGCACCCAAACACCCCCCGGGTGACACCCCCCGCCCCTCCCACGGCCCCAGCGCCCCCCACGGCCCTCCCGACCCCCCCCCGTTATGTGCTCACCCCCCGTGCCCCCCTCAGTGCCCCCCCCACACCCCACACCCCTGTGCCCCCCCAATGTCCCTGCGCCCCCCAGTGCCCCCCACCCTCATACCCCCCAATGCCCCCCCCGAGCCCCCCCAATGCCCCCCATGCTCCTCACCCCTGTACCCCCCAATGCTCCTGTGCACCCCCCACCCCAGTGCCCCCCAGTGCCCCCCTGTGCCCCCCAATGTCCCTGTGCCCCCCAGTGCCCCCCCCACCCCTGTGCCCCCCCCACTGCCCCTGTGCCCCCTCAGTGCCCCCCCCACACCCCACACCCCTGTGCCCCCCCCAGTGCCCCCCAATGCCCCCCCACCGTCCCCGTGCCCCCCAGTGCCCCCCACTGCCCCCTCACCGGGCACCAGGATCGTCTGCAGCGGCCGCACCTCCACCCCCTGGGCCGGGTACTCCAGGGGCGAGTTGGCGCGGACGATGAGCAGCCGGTCAGCGGGGGACTGCACCCTGCGGGGGGGTGCTCAGCCGGGGGCATCCTGCCCCACAGCGACCCTGGGGGTCCCACCCTGCCCCACAGCGACCCTGGGGGTCCCACCCTGCCCCACAGCGAGCTCTGGGGGGTCCCACCCTGCCCCACAGCGACCCTGGGGGGGTCCCATCCTGCCCCACGCTCATCCTTGGGGACCCATCCTGCCCCACGCTCATCCTTGGGGACCCATCCTGCCCAATGCTGACCCCAGGGGGTCCCATCCTGCCCCACACCGACCCTGGGGGTCCCATCCTGCCCCACACTGAGCCCAGGGGGTCCCATCCTGCCCCACATTGACCCGGGGGGGTCCCTGGGGGGGTCCCATCCTGCCCCACACTGAGCCCAGGGGGTCCCATCCTGCCCCACATTGACCCGGGGGGGTCCCATCCTGCCCCACGCTGATCCTTGGGGACCCATCCTGACCCACACTGAGCCCAGGGGGTCCCATCCTGCCCCACACCGACCCCGGGGTCCCATCCTGCCCCCAGTGCCCAGGGGTCCCATCCTGCCCCGCACCGACCCCGGGGTCCCATCCTGCCCCCAGTGCCCAGGGGTCCCATCCTGCCCCACACCGACCCCGGGGTCCCATCCTGCCCCACAGCGACCCCGGGGTCCCATCCTGCCCCCAGTGCCCAGGGGTCCCATCCTGCCCCGCACCGACCCCGGGGTCCCATCCTGCCCCCAGTGCCCGGGGGTCCCATCCTGCCCCGCACCGACCCCGGGGTCCCATCCTGCCCCACACTGACCTGGGGGTCCCATCCTGCCCCACAGCGACCCCGGGGTCCCATCCTGCCCCCAGTGCCCAGGGGTCCCATCCTGCCCCGCACCGACCCCGGGGTCCCATCCTGCCCCCCACCGACCCCGGGGTCCCATCCTGCCCCCCACCGACCCCGGGGTCCCATCCTGCCCCCCGTGCCCGGGGGTCCCATCCTGCCCCGCACCGACCCCGGGGTCCCATCCTGCCCCACACTGACCTGGGGGTCCCATCCTGCCCCACAGCGACCCCGGGGTCCCATCCTGCCCCCAGTGCCCAGGGGTCCCATCCTGCCCCGCACCGACCCCGGGGTCCCATCCTGCCCCCCACCGACCCCGGGGTCCCATCCTGCCCCCCACCGACCCCGGGGTCCCATCCTGCCCCCCGTGCCCGGGGGTCCCCGCTCACCGCAGGCGGTAGCTGTGGTACTCGCGCTCGCGCTGGCGCTGCAGCCGGGGCCGCTCACCGGGGGCGAAGGCGCTGGCGAAGTCGACGCCGGGGCCCTGCCCGAAGAGCTGCCGCTGGAGGGGCAGCGCCAGCCCCGGCTCGGCCTCGCAGGAGCACCCGTTCCTGGGCAGCAGCCTGCCCCGCGCCCCGTCACCGCGCCCGCTCCGCACCCACGGGCGGGGACGGTGCCCACCCCCACGCACCCGCCACGGGGCCGTCCGGCATCTCCCGGCACCCACCACGGCACCCACCACGGCACCCATCCCGGCACCCACCCTGGCACCCACCCCGGCACCCATCCCACCCATCCCAGCACCCACCACGGCACCCACCCTGGCACCCACCCCACCCATCCTGGCACCCACCCCAGCACCCACCCCATCCCCTGGGTGTCCCAGACCCCCCCACCCTGGAGTCCCCCCAACCCTCTGAGCCCCAGAGTCCCCCCCCATGGGTGCCCCCCACCCCACGGGTGCTCCTGCCCTGACATCCCCCCACCCCACGGGTGTCCCAGCCCTGGGCATCCCACCCCCACCCATGGGTGCCCCCCACCCCACGGGTGCCCTGGACCCGGGTGTCCCACCCCCACCCATGGCTGCCCCCCCCCTTTGGGTTCCCCGGCTCCAGGAGTCCCACCCCCCCCCCCAGCTGCCCCCCACCCCCGGGTGTCCCCCTCCCCCCCGGTGCCCCCCACCCATGGGTGCCCCCCCCGGGGTGCTTACTCCATGACGTCCTCCTTGAGGCGGAAGGGGACGTGGGGGTAGGAGCGGGCGGGGGGGGGCAGCGGGGGGGGCAGGAGGCGCTCGGGGGGGGGGCGGCGCAGGTCGACGCTGGGGGGGGCCCTTGGGGGCCCAGAGGTGGAGGAGGAGGAGGGCGGCCAGCGAGGCCGAAGCCAGGAGCAGGAGGCAGAGCGGCTTCTGCGCCCCCCGCATCCTGCGCGCCGGCCGCTGCGCACGGCGTCACCCCTGCCCGAGGACCAGTGCCACCAGTGGGACCAGTGCCACCAGTGGGACCAGTGGGACCAGTGCCCCCCAGTGCCACCAGTGCCCCCCCAGTGGGACCAGTGCCCTCCAGTGCCACCAGTGCCCCCCCAGTGCCCCCCAGTGGGACCAGTGGGAGCAGTGCCACCAGTGCTGACCAGTGGGACCAGTCCCACCAGTGCCCCCCAGTGCCCCCCAGTGCCACCAGTGGGACCAGTGCCACCAGTGGGACCAGTG
>NW_022679056.1:0-17457 GCF_011004875.1 Balearica regulorum gibbericeps | reverse complement strand
GAGTTTAGGGCATGTTAAGTGCCAAATAGAGAAAATAGCTCTTGCTGGAAATGGCGATACCCACGCTTTTGCTGCAACTCCATCGACTGTATTGGTAATGTGACCGGGTATGTAATTAGTTTTGATTTTTCTGGGCTATATACAGAAAAAGATAAATGGTATACTAAATCTTGTGGGAAAGTAGTTAATTAAATGTGAGGACAATGTTGTTGTTGAAAATTATGTCTGTTAGTTTCCTATAAAAACCCCAAAATGCTCTCGGCTTATGCATCGTTTTGAGCGAGACCGCACATACTGCCTAATTTCTACCAGAACTATGTTCCGGATAAGACCGAATGACAAAGCCAGAGTAGATCCTGTGAGAATCCCTTCTCAAAAATATATCTGGCTGAAGAGTAAATTACTTACTGTAAGTTGTCAACTAACCTCGACGGTCTCTCCAACTGACTCCCTTAACGGAACTAGATGAGTCCCAAAGGAGAGAAAGCGCCAGAAAACCATGGAAAATTAGAAATATGCATCAGAAACTCTACATAAATGCCCTTATGAACAGGCAAGTAGCTAGAACAAAATATCAGCGATATTAACACGCTATTAACAAAATATTGGCGATAATGCCGCTGTAGTATGGACGCTGTTTTTTGGCACGAATCCGAAACGTAGCCCCGTACCGGCTACCGTGAAGGAAACTGACCCTATCCCATCCAAAACCGGCATGCGTGGAAATGAAATTTTAAAAGCTGCGGTATGGGAAATGCGGGAGGAAAATTAAAAATGGGACGGAAAGCTAGATAAATAGAGACTTAAACAGAAAATTTAGAGAGTGATGGAGTAAGGGAAAGACAAGAAAACAATAAAAAAACCCAGATGTCAACATAAAAGTTGTCACAGAAAGAAAACATAGTAAGGGATGGCATTAAGCCAGGCAAGAAAAAATTTTAAAATGAGGATATGGTAAAAAATAGATGCTAACAAGGAAATATGATTTAAGAAGCGACAGGGTACGTGACGGCAATAAATTTAAAAATATGGATAGGGAGCTTGATAAAAGCCGATGTGGAATGAAAATGGAAAAAGCGATGGTGTTTAGAACGAATGGGAAAAAATTTAAAAATGAAGACAGTGAACGGATTAAAGTAGACATAGAAAATTTAAAAAGCAAAGGCATTAAGGAAAGACATGAAAAAATAAAATAAGGGTAGGGTGATGGAAACACAGAGGAAGCAAATGATAAAAGCAGAGGCATTAAGGAAAGAAAAGGAAAAGTTACAGAATAAGACTAGGGAGAAAAATATGGAGAGATGTAGGAAGAAAATTTCAAAAGCGACGGGGTACAGTACGGAGGAGAAACAAATAAGGCAGAACTGGTTAAAGCGGACATTGAAAAAATTTTAAAAGCGATGAGGTATAGGGCAGACGGGAAAACAAAAAATAGGGACGTCACAGCAAATAAACTTAGATGTAGAAAGAAAATTTTAAGTGCGACAGCTTTAAGGAAAGATGAGAATAAAATAACTAAGAATGGGGGGAAAATAGCACGTGAGCAAAAGTAAAAATCGACGAGGTATGCAACAAAAAAATGGACCGAGTGTGGGAAACTAAATAAATGGAGACATGAAAATGTTTAAAGCGACCGTGTAGAGGGCAGAGAAGGAGGAATTAAAAAATAGAGACGGGGCGTCGGATAGAGGGAGATGTAGAAATTTTAAAAACGATAGGCTACAAGAAATGTGAGAGAGAAGAAAAAAGTAGGAATGGGGATGAGAATAGAAGGAAACATGGAAAGAAAATTTAAAAAGTGGTGGGGTATACAGAAGAAAAGGATGAATTAAAATTTAGGGAAAGGCAGATGGATAAAGGGAGTTGTTGAAAGAGAAATTACATAGCAATGGACTACGAGAAACATAGAAAACAATTTAAAATCAAGAAAGGGAGACAGACAGACGTAGAAGGAATTTTAAAAAGCAGCTGAGTACAAGAAATAAAACATAGGGACGGGAAGATGCGTAGAGGACAATGTGGAAAGAAAATTTAAAAACTGATGGGATACAAGCAACACAGAAATATTAAAAAAGGGACAGGGAGATGAATAGAAGGAAACATAAAACTTTAAAAAGTGACTGGGTACAGAGGGAGGAATAAAAAATAGGGAGAGGGAAACAGACTTGTTAAATCTACCAGATGTGAGTTACCCTAGGTTTGCTTTATTACGGCGCCGGATGCACGGGGAAAACGGCTCCACCGAACGTGCGTGCCAGGTGATTACCAATGCACAGGTTATATAGAATCAAAATATACATATTCATCATTTTTCCAAGAAAAGGCAGTCCTATGATAATCATTCCTTGGAATCCATTTCCATATTCTCCTCCCCGTCACGCCTGCTCAGTGATTTGAGTCGGTGGTCCTCAGGGGTCTCTGGTGGTCGGCGGCGGTCGCACACCCGTGTTTGCCGGATGAGCCTCTTCTTCTTGCAGGCGTGCGCGGTATCCTTGCCGTGGATATGCCTGTCCGTAACAACTTACTTCATAAGATTAATATTCCCGGGCCTGTTGTCCGGTTGGGTAGGGACTGTATGTGGAACGTAGCGGCATTGTACCTTGCTGTGGTCAGTTAGCTTCATTATCTATTACCTTGGTTAGAAACCCCTTTCCCATGATTATAGGCTTTGAAACAGTTCTAGGCCTTAAGCAGCTTTCTAGTTAACAAAAGTTTTGTTCTAGCTAAGCTTCTATATCTTTTACAGTTCCCTCCGTTTGTTTTCATTGCATCCCTGCAATTATTTATATCTCCAAGCTACTTGCAATTTTGCTATGATACTAGAAAAACAGGTGATACAACATTGAAAAATCACTATTACACATACAATCCCTATGATTGCTAAGGCTGCTACAACAGGTGCCTTTTTGAGCCACGCAGATAGATCGGGAACCTGAGAAGTCGACCCTGACACGGTATAGGTAAAACCCTGAGATGTATTGTCTTTTTGTACTCGTCGCATTTGAGAACTAATTTCCCAGATTTTATGTATGTCAGTCAATAATTCCCCTGAAGGACTGTGGTGGGTTGACCCTGGCTGAGGGCCAGGTGCCCACCAGAGCCGCTCTATCACTCCCCTCTTTCATTAGACAGGGGAGAAAAGGTACAATGAAAGAAAACTTACGGGTCGAGATAAGGACAGGGAGAGATCATTCTCTAATTATCATCACGAGCAAAACAGACCGAACTTAGAGAGGGAATTCATCTTATTTATTACTAAGCAAAACAGAGTAGAGGAATGAGAAATAAAACCAAATCTTAAAAAACACCTCCCCCCACCCCTCCCATCTTCCCGGGCTCAACTTCACTCCCGGCTTCAACCTCCGCCCCCCCTCAGCAGCACAGGGGGACGGGGAATGGGGGTTACGGTCAGTTCCTCACGTGGTGTTTCTGCTGCTTCTTCCTCCTCAGGGGGAGGACTCATTGTTCCCCCGCTCCAGCGTGGGGTCCCTCTCACGGGAGACAGTCCTTCACGACCTTCTCCAACGTGAGTCTCCTCCACGGGGTGCAGACCTTCAGGAGCAAACTGCTCCAGCGTGGGTCCCCCACGGGGTCACAAGTCCTGCCAGCAAACCTGCTCTGGCGTGGGCTCCTCTCTCCATGGGTCCACAGGTCCTGCCAGGAGCTTGCTCCAGCACGGGCTTCCCACGGGGTCACAGCCTCCTTCAGGTGTCTCCACCTGCTCCGGCGTGGGGTCCTCCACGGGCTGCAGGTGGAATCGCTACACCCCCTCATCCTCCCTCCATGGGCTGCAGGGGGACAGCCTGCTTCACCATGGTCTTCGCCACGGGCTGCAAGGGGGATCTCTGCTCCGGCGCCTGGAGCACCTCCTCCCCCTCCTTCTGCACTGACCTTGGTGTCTGCAGATGTTCTTACATCTTCTCACTCCTCTCTCTGGCTGCAAAAGCCCTCTCTAACTGTTTTTCTCTTTCTTAACTATGTTCTCACAGAGGCGCTGATTGGCTTGGCCTTGGCCAGCGGCGGGTCCCTCTTGGAGCCGGCTGGCATTGGCTCTCTCAGACACAGGGGAAGCTTCTGGCAGCTTCTCACAGAAGCCACCCCTGTAGCCCCCCCGCTACCAAAACCTTGCCATGCAAAACCAACACGATGACCTATACACGTGCAATGACTCGCATTTAGCGTTGTGCTAACTCCACCTTGTGATGCTAACATCATATCTAAGGCTGTACGATTTCGTAGGGTAATCCTTGAGAGTTCTGCAATTTCAATTTGCAAGGTGGTTAACCCACGAGCAGTATAGTTTGCCGGTTTTTCAATTTCTCCCGATATGTTTAAAATTGCTTTTTCCAGTTCGCTCGCTCCTAAAAATGGTACGAACCATTGGAGAAAAAAATGAAATTCTGAGGGCTTTTCTATTAATGGGTTATCGGTCCTTTTAACACGAGGTAAAAAGGTGTGATGCCAGATTGGAACTTCTATAGTTTTAGGGAGAATTCGTAAATCCACAGTTACCGATCCTAGAGTGCAAATTCCTCCCCGACGTGGTGCAAGTGCTTTATAAGCTTTGTTGCTACACGACCGAAATACTCCTGATGCCTTTGGTCCCCTCTGGGCCCAGCTCGAGCGAGATTTAATATGATTAGTTGTGTTACGTTTAGTCCGACTTCCCACAAAAGCGTGGTTAAGACAAAACTGCCGAGTCCGACTCTGGGGGGTAACGTCTCTCTACGCAGAGGATGTTATGATATTCATCTAAAGGAGGAATTTTGATGTTTAATATTTGCTCTTCATATTTAGTCATTATAGAGGTATTTCTCCAAAACTGTTCCCAAACTGAATCCTTCGGAATTGGAACACCAATTAATTCAAATCCACGATCTACAGATTTCGGTAAAGATGCACAAAGCCGACATTGAGTAAAATTCAGATGCTTCGCAAAGGACATCATTAAAGAAACGTGGGTGTTATTTAACCAAAAAGTTAAACTTCATTTACTTGATCTAGATTTGGTCGTTATTAGTATAGTATTAGAAATGCCGGCTTGAAAACCCCATGGAAAATCATAATCGTGTGCTACTGGAAAATTCCTAAACCTATCTTTGATAACGTAATACGTTACAAAAAAGAATGAACTCGTCAGATTCAAATTGAGACAACACCAATCATTGTGTTTACCCTCTGTCATTACCCATAAATGATGGTTGACGCACCAGGTTCCCGTTCCTGTTTGCGGCTCGTGTGTGTGTGTGTCATATGGGTACCTATTCCATGTATAACTTCTTAATGGTTCCTTTCCATTCTCAAGATCTTCTGTCACAAATCCAACACAAAATTCTAGAAAAACATCAGGATTAAAAAAAGGATTCCATACAATCTCAGTATCGCTATCTACTACAATATTTTCCCCTTTTGCATTCTTAGGTCCCCAAACTTTACAAAAGGTTTGCTCCCGGAGACTAGTATTACTGTATTGTATTATGATTCCATTTGTAAGTACGTGTGGTGTGTTGACCCTGGCTGGGGGCCAGGTGCCCACCAGAGCCGCTCTATCACGCGCCTCCTCGGCAAGGCAGGGAGGGGAGAAAGGAAGATGGAGAAAAACAACCCCAAACTCGTGGGTCGAGATAAAGGCAGTTTAATGTAGCTAAAGCAAAAAGCCGCGCGCGGAAGCAAAGCAAAAACCAAAGATTATTCTCTACTTCCCATCAGCAGGCGATGTCCGGCCACTTCCTGGGAAGTAGGGCTTCAATAAGTGTGCCCCTTACTCCAGAAGACAAACAGTGTAAAAAAAAAAAAAAACAACGAATGCCCCTGCCCTGTTCCTCCCCCTATTCTCAGCTTCTTATTGCTGAGCAGATGTCATATGGTATGGGATATCCCTTTGGTCAGTTTGGGTCAGCTGTCCTACCTGTGTCCCCTCCCAAGATCTTGCCCACCCCCAGCCTGCTGCTGGGGAAAAAGAAATGTTGGAAAGACAGCCTTGATGTGTGCTGGCACTGCTCAGGAGTAGCCAAAACACTGGTGTGTTACCAACAGTTTGCTAGCTACCAATACACAGCACAGCACCATGAGGGCTGCTGTGGGGAGAATTAACTCCATCTCAGCCAGACCCAATACAGTACATATCTGTATTGCAGGATGAACTTTGTCCGCAAGGTATCGGCAAATACAGCGGCGCGTTGGTTTTCATTCTGTCGGGGAATCTTTACGCACGTGAGCGATGGATTCATGTCTCTTTTCCTTGTACCTTTACAGCATAAAAGGAGGTTAATAACACCACGTAAAGTCCTTGCCATTTGGGCTCAAATCTATTTTTTCCGTTTAAAATTCTGTATATACATTTTATCCCCTGGTTGAATATTGTGTACCTGAATTTCAGGTGTTATCCCTTGATACCGATAAGCATGATTTTTTAATTGCAAAAAAAAAAAGAATTTTGCAAATATTGAGTTACCTGTTCATCTCCATCCAAAAGGCTTGTTTTTGCTGGAATGTAAGTTCCAGGTAGTGCTAAAATTCTCCCAAATAAAACTTCTACTGGAGATACACCCACTGGTTGCCTCGGTGTGTTTCTAATGTCCCAGAGTACTACATTTAATGCTTCTGGCCACTTCAAGCCAGTTTGTTTACAGGTTGTTGCAGCAAACAACATCCCCAGAGAGGAACTGACAACTGAGCCCTCACCGCTGCCTCTGGGAGAGGGAAACAACCAGCAACTCTTATCCACAGTGACGACTGTAGCTCTCCTGAAGCAGCAACCCCTTCTTCTGGAGGAGCTTTTGGAGACGCCGCTGTTTTCTCCAAACTGATGCTAATGACACCAGCATTTATGGTGCAATAAGGTATCTTTGAGGGCCAGCTTGCTGACATGAAGACAGGGTTGGGCAGAGTCTGTGGCTACGGGGGAGGTGCTGGAGCTGGGAGCAGCTGTGTGGGATAACCAGATCTAGAGCATGTTTGTTGAGGTGAGAGGCAGACAGTGCCTGTTCCACAGGGGGAAACGACACCTGCCGGCACGCACTGGCAAACGCCGCGTATCAGTGCCGTGAGACTACAGCTCCATACGTGCCGCGGGAGGCAGCCTTCCGTGCTTCCCGACCCTGCGGGGACACCGTCCCGTCCCCGGCGCCGACTCACCCGAAAGCCCCGCCGGGCCGGACCCCCCCCCGCAGCCACCTCCGACTCGGACGCCCGCCGGCTCCGGGCAGCCCCCCTCCCCTCTGTGACACGGACCCCGCCGCCCCCCCGCCCCTCCTCGGGGCTTTCCCCGGGACCCGCCGGTCCGTCCCGCTGCCCCGCTCACCTTCTCCCTCCGTGCAGCCGCAGCCCGCGCCGCCCTCCGCTCTCCTCGGCATCACAGCAGCCCCTGCACGCCGGCAGCCCCTGACCGGGAGGGGCCGTGGCCAGCAGCCTCACTGCCCGCCCCTGGGGCTCCTCCAGCCCCAACCCACGGCTGGAGCCCAGCAGGAACAGGGGGCCATCGCCTGACCTCCTCCCCTGCCCTCCATCACAGCCCTCTCACCCCATGTGAAATGAAGCTGCAAACACGGCCTGGAAGGGCAAAAGAGACCGCAAGCCTTTATTTCGGTCACCACGCAGGACCCAGTCCCCGGGTAAGCGACTCTGCCCTGGCACTGGGGCACTGGCCTGGGGCACCTTGGCTGTCCTACACCGAGAGCCGTGCTCGCCGTGTCCAGCATGGAACGGACAGGTCCGGTCCGTCGGGGCTCCTTAGGAGAGCTGGGCTGCCGTGCCGAGGCGGAGGCCAGCCACCAAAACCGAAGGAAGCCTGGCTGCAGGGCCACTAGAAGAGAGGAGAAAAGTGGAAGCCAGCTGGCATGGGGGCCGAGCCGGCAGTGCAATCGAAAGGCACGAGGCAGGGAAAGGGACGGCGAGCGAAGGACGGGGCCGGGGAGCCCGACAGAGAGGGAGAAAGAAGCGGCAGGGAGAGAGGAAGAGAAGCAGCGGGGAGAGGGAGAGGCAGCGGGACGGCGACCGACAAACGAGGACGGGGAGCGGGACAGAGAGGCAGAAACAACCCTGGGCGGGCAGCGCCACGGAGAGGGAGAAAAAAGAATAAGGGCAGGGAGCCGGACCGAGAGGTATGGCGAGGAACGGCGGCACGGGGAGCAGGACAGAGCAACAGAGACCAAAAAAAGGAAGCGGGAGCGTGAGAGAACCGGGCTGGGGAGCAGGGAGAAGGACAGATAAAAGGAGAGAGCAACAGAGGGAAAGAGGACTGGGGAGCGGGACGCTGGGGCAGGGTGAGAAAAAGAGGGACAGCGAGCAGGACAGAGCGGTAGAGGCAGGAGGAGGACAGAGGGATAGAGAGAGACCAAAGAAGGAGACGAGGACTGGGCAGAGGGAAGAGAAAGACAGGGGCGAGGAGCAGAGACACAAAGGTGCCAGGAAAAGGACAGTCGGATGGAGCAAGAAACAGCGTCGGGGAGCAGGACAAAAGCACAAAGAAAAAGGAGAGGCAGAAGAAAGGAAGGATAAAGACGGGACAGGGAACGGGACGTACGCAGTGAAACAAAAGTAGAACAGAGAAGAGGGGACAGGGATGGAGGAATGCAGAGAGAGATGCAGGCTGGTGGTACACAGAGATAGCGAAGGTAAGCAAAAACAGGACCTGGTTCTGACAACCCATCGCTCCCGGTGTAGCTTCCACGGCCTCAAAAATGCCACACGACACAGGAACGGGAGAGTGAAAGCAAAGGCATGGGAAACTTTTTCAAAAGAAAAAAAATGCTCTTAGTCATTTGCCTGAGAATCACAGCTTACAGTTACTCCATGTCTTCCGGTCTCACAGGATGAGGCAGAGGGACAGTTGATTCCGTCTCCGCATCATCTCTCGATGGAGCTTTTCTCATATCTGTGGCAAAAGGAAAAAAAAAAAAAAAAAAGGCAAGCTATTATAAGACGACGGTCCTTGCACAAAGCCACGTGAAGTGAATTCTCTGTTACGATAAGATCATTTTTAACCAGGAAGATTTCACAGAGTATCTCTAGTTGGAAGGGACCCATCAGGATCACCGAGCCCAAGCCCCTGCTCCTCGCAGGACTACCGAAAACTAAACCGTGCGACTAAGAGCATCGTCCGGACCCTCCTTGAACTCCTGACGGGCTCGGTGGCTGCGATCGCTTCCCTGGGGAGCCTGTTCCGTGACTGACCGCCCTCTCAGTGAAAAAGCCTTTTCCCAACGTCCAGTCTGAACTTCCCCTGACGCAGCTTCGTCCCCTTTCCTTGGGCCCTATCGCTGGTCCCCCGAGAGAGCGGAGGTCAGCGTCTCCCCCTCCGCCGTCCCCCTCGAGGAAGGTGTAGACTGCGATGAGGTCACCTCTCAGCCTTCTCTTCTCCAAGCTGAACAAACCAAGCGACCTCAGCCGCTCCCCCGAAGTCTCGCCTCGGAGACCTCTCACCATCTCAGTCGCCCTCCTCCGCACACGCTCCGAGAGCGTTGTTCAGCAGCACCGCTCTCAACTGGAACCTAACGCTGCACGTAGCTCACCTGAGCGGAAAGGAAATGACAGGCTAAAGGGACAAATACGCGATTTAAGGCATCTGCAACGACGGCAGGTGCCTGTCCGTAGCCCCTCTATTTCACAGCGCTCCTGCGTATCAAAGGAAGAGTGCGAGAACAGACAAGATACACAGCCTGGCCGCGTAACCCTTGGGGGAGGACGGCGAAAGGAGAGAAGATCCAGAAAGAGGAAGCGGCTGCTACTTCACTTTTGGTAACAGAATTAACATCAACATACTTCACCTCCACGTCCCTTCCCTTTGAAATTGAAAACGCCCCCCAATTCTCTGCCACTGTTGACCACTGACATTTCTAAATTTCTAGCAAGACACCTCAGAAAAACAAAGTTTCAAGTCCCTGGCTAGGGGAAGAAACCAGGCAAGCGCCGCCATTCCCTCCCCCGATAACGCTAGCAAAAAAACCAGCCGCTGGGGGGGGGGGGGGGGGCAGCCGACGTTCCTCCAAAGAAAAATCAGGTGAGAAACCGCATTTTTATTTTCAGCTTACCTACAAGACAGATGTCTTTGTAGTTGTTTCTGCCACAGATGCTACAAAAACGTATCAACTGCACAAAGAGTAAGTTTTGCAACTGATCTACGAGTCGGTACCAAAAGCTACCTAAAGCAGTACACAAAGTCCCATTCGTCAACAACTCTCTGACCCTGTTTCATATTCAAAAGAAAAAAAAAGTAATGCCAATCACACAGACAAGCCCGGGAACCCTCAACGTGAGAATCTTTCCGTTCAGCTGGAGGCAGAACAAGTACTTACCACGTGCATCCTCACCTGGCTCTCCCCTGCTAGCAGAGCAGCACGCCAATACCGTCCGGTCCACGCTGCGGTACGCCTAGTCGCTTCTACGTATTTACCGCCACCCGACTTGATGCTCTCACAAAGAGATCGACGAAAAAGCCACCCTTTCTTTGAAAAAATAAAAACCAGAAACACACCGTAAGGAATGGCAGGCGAACGTATTTCTGAGTCATAACCCACAGCTTGCAATCAGACCGAGGGCAGCACGGACGATGCGGTACGCTCATCAAACACCTTTCGCACCGGAATAACAGACGTACTCCTTTACCACGAGACAAATCCAGCACAGCAGCAAATTTAAGGCTCTTTTTATAACACGGCAATTCTACACCAGCCAGTGGGTTCAGAATTAAAGACATGACAAGCTAAATACCCTCAACATAGCGCCTCACGTCACTCTCGGCAAAAATTAGCGTCCATCCTAACAAAATGGAAACGTCGAGCCCCTGCTCCCAGGACAAAGGTGCCAGCCCCAAAACGCGTGCCTGCCCTCAAACCTCCCACAGCGGCCCTCGCACAGACCCACTCACATTGGGGCTGCGGGCTCGCCTAGCCGAGCAAGGCCTCAACATAGCGCCTCACGTCACTCTCGGCAAAAATTAGCGTTCACGCTCCAAACTGGAAACGTCGAGCCCCTGCTCCCAGGACAAAGGTGCCAGCCCCAAAACGCGTGCCTGCCCTCAAACCTCCCACAGCGGCCCTCGCACAGGTCCACTCACATTGGGGCTGCGGGCTCGCCTAGCCGAGCAAGGCCTCAACATAGCGCCTCACGTCACTCTCGGCAAAAATTAGCGTTCACGCTCCAAACTGGAAACGTCGAGCCCCTGCTCCCAGGACAAAGGTGCCAGCCCCAAAACGCGTGCCTGCCCTCAAACCTCCCACAGCGGCCCTCGCACAGGTCCACTCACATTGGGGCTGCGGGCTCGCCTAGCCGAGCAAGGCCTCAACATAGCGCCTCACGTCACTCTCGGCAAAAATTAGCGTTCACGCTCCAAACTGGAAACGTCGAGCCCCTGCTCCCAGGACAAAGGTGCCAGCCCCAAAACGCGTGCCTGCCCTCAAACCTCCCACAGCGGCCCTCGCACAGCCACACTCACATTGGGGCTGCGGGCTCGCCTAGCCGAGCAAGGCCTCAACATAGCGCCTCACGTCACTCTCGGCAAAAATTAGCGTTCACGCTCCAAACTGGAAACGTCGAGCCCCTGCTCCCAGGACAAAGGTGCCAGCCCCAAAACGCGTGCCTGCCCTCAAACCTCCCACAGCGGCCCTCGCACAGGTCCACTCACATTGGGGCTGCGGGCTCGCCTAGCCGAGCAAGGCCTCAACATAGCGCCTGACGTCACTCTCGGCAAAAATTAGCGTCCATCCTAAAAAATGGAAACGTCGAGCCCCTGCTCCCAGGACAAAGGTGCCAGCCCCAAAACGCGTGCCTGCCCTCAAACCTCCCACAGCGGCCCTCGCACAGACCCACTCACATTGGGGCTGCGGGCTCGCCTAGCCGAGCAAGGCCTCAACATAGCGCCTCACGTCACTCTCGGCAAAAATTAGCGTCCATCCTAAAAAATGGAAACGTCGAGCCCCTGCTCCCAGGACAAAGGTGCCAGCCCCAAAACGCGTGCCTGCCCTCAAACCTCCCACAGCGGCCCTCGCACAGGTCCACTCACATTGGGGCTGCGGGCTCGCCTAGCCGAGCAAGGCCTCAACATAGCGCCTCACGTCACTCTCGGCAAAAATTAGCGTCCATCCTAAAAAATGGAAACGTCGAGCCCCTGCTCCCAGGACAAAGGTGCCAGCCCCAAAACGCGTGCCTGCCCTCAAACCTCCCACAGCGGCCCTCGCACAGGTCCACTCACATTGGGGCTGCGGGCTCGCCTAGCCGAGCAAGGCCTCAACATAGCGCCTCACGTCACTCTCGGCAAAAATTAGCGTCCATCCTAAAAAATGGAAACGTCGAGCCCCTGCTCCCAGGACAAAGGTGCCAGCCCCAAAACGCGTGCCTGCCCTCAAACCTCCCACAGCGGCCCTCGCACAGACCCACTCACATTGGGGCTGCGGGCTCGCCTAGCCGAGCAAGGCCTCAACATAGCGCCTCACGTCACTCTCGGCAAAAATTAGCGTCCATCCTAAAAAATGGAAACGTCGAGCCCCTGCTCCCAGGACAAAGGTGCCAGCCCCAAAACGCGTGCCTGCCCTCAAACCTCCCACAGCGGCCCTCGCACAGACCCACTCGCAGCGGGGCTGCGGGCTCGCCTAGCCGAGCAAGGCCTCAACATAGCGCCTCACGTCACTCTCGGCAAAAATTAGCGTCCATCCTAAAAAATGGAAACGTCGAGCCCCTGCTCCCAGGACAAAGGTGCCAGCCCCAAAACGCGTGCCTGCCCTCAAACCTCCCACAGCGGCCCTCGCACAGACCCACTCACATTGGGGCTGCGGGCTCGCCTAGCCGAGCAAGGCCTCAACATAGCGCCTCACGTCACTCTCGGCAAAAATTAGCGTCCATCCTAAAAAATGGAAACGTCGAGCCCCTGCTCCCAGGACAAAGGTGCCAGCCCCAAAACGCGTGCCTGCCCTCAAACCTCCCACAGCGGCCCTCGCACAGACCCACTCACATTGGGGCTGCGGGCTCGCCTAGCCGAGCAAGGCCTCAACATAGCGCCTCACGTCACTCTCGGCAAAAATTAGCGTCCATCCTAAAAAATGGAAACGTCGAGCCCCTGCTCCCAGGACAAAGGTGCCAGCCCCAAAACGCGTGCCTGCCCTCAAACCTCCCACAGCGGCCCTCGCACAGACCCACTCACATTGGGGCTGCGGGCTCGCCTAGCCGAGCAAGGCCTCAACATAGCGCCTCACGTCACTCTCGGCAAAAATTAGCGTCCATCCTAAAAAATGGAAACGTCGAGCCCCTGCTCCCAGGACAAAGGTGCCAGCCCCAAAACGCGTGCCTGCCCTCAAACCTCCCACAGCGGCCCTCGCACAGACCCACTCACATTGGGGCTGCGGGCTCGCCTAGCCGAGCAAGGCCTCAACATAGCGCCTCACGTCACTCTCGGCAAAAATTAGCGTCCATCCTAAAAAAATGGAAACGTCGAGCCCCTGCTCCCAGGACAAAGGTGCCAGCCCCAAAACGCGTGCCTGCCCTCAAACCTCCCACAGCGGCCCTCGCACAGACCCACTCACATTGGGGCTGCGGGCTCGCCTAGCCGAGCAAGGCCTCAACATAGCGCCTCACGTCACTCTCGGCAAAAATTAGCGTCCATCCTAAAAAATGGAAACGTCGAGCCCCTGCTCCCAGGACAAAGGTGCCAGCCCCAAAACGCGTGCCTGCCCTCAAACCTCCCACAGCGGCCCTCGCACAGACCCACTCACATTGGGGCTGCGGGCTCGCCTAGCCGAGCAAGGCCTCAACATAGCGCCTCACGTCACTCTCGGCAAAAATTAGCGTCCATCCTAAAAAATGGAAACGTCGAGCCCCTGCTCCCAGGACAAAGGTGCCAGCCCCAAAACGCGTGCCTGCCCTCAAACCTCCCACAGCGGCCCTCGCACAGACCCACTCACATTGGGGCTGCGGGCTCGCCTAGCCGAGCAAGGCCTCAACATAGCGCCTCACGTCACTCTCGGCAAAAATTAGCGTCCATCCTAAAAAATGGAAACGTCGAGCCCCTGCTCCCAGGACAAAGGTGCCAGCCCCAAAACGCGTGCCTGCCCTCAAACCTCCCACAGCGGCCCTCGCACAGACCCACTCACATTGGGGCTGCGGGCTCGCCTAGCCGAGCAAGGCCTCAACATAGCGCCTCACGTCACTCTCGGCAAAAATTAGCGTCCATCCTAAAAAATGGAAACGTCGAGCCCCTGCTCCCAGGACAAAGGTGCCAGCCCCAAAACGCGTGCCTGCCCTCAAACCTCCCACAGCGGCCCTCGCACAGACCCACTCACATTGGGGCTGCGGGCTCGCCTAGCCGAGCAAGGCCTCAACATAGCGCCTCACGTCACTCTCGGCAAAAATTAGCGTCCATCCTAAAAAATGGAAACGTCGAGCCCCTGCTCCCAGGACAAAGGTGCCAGCCCCAAAACGCGTGCCTGCCCTCAAACCTCCCACAGCGGCCCTCGCACAGACACACTCACATTGGGGCTGCGGGCTCGCCTAGCCGAGCAAGGCCTCAACATAGCGCCTCACGTCACTCTCGGCAAAAATTAGCGTCCATCCTAAAAAATGGAAACGTCGAGCCCCTGCTCCCAGGACAAAGGTGCCAGCCCCAAAACGCGTGCCTGCCCTCAAACCTCCCACAGCGGCCCTCGCACAGACCCACTCACATTGGGGCTGCGGGCTCGCCTAGCCGAGCAAGGCCTCAACATAGCGCCTCACGTCACTCTCGGCAAAAATTAGCGTCCATCCTAAAAAATGGAAACGTCGAGCCCCTGCTCCCAGGACAAAGGTGCCAGCCCCAAAACGCGTGCCTGCCCTCAAACCTCCCACAGCGGCCCTCGCACAGACCCACTCACATTGGGGCTGCGGGCTCGCCTAGCCGAGCAAGGCCTCAACATAGCGCCTCACGTCACTCTCGGCAAAAATTAGCGTCCATCCTAAAAAATGGAAACGTCGAGCCCCTGCTCCCAGGACAAAGGTGCCAGCCCCAAAACGCGTGCCTGCCCTCAAACCTCCCACAGCGGCCCTCGCACAGGTCCACTCACATTGGGGCTGCGGGCTCGCCTAGCCGAGCAAGGCCTCAACATAGCGCCTCACGTCACTCTCGGCAAAAATTAGCGTTCACGCTCCAAACTGGAAACGTCGAGCCCCTGCTCCCAGGACAAAGGTGCCAGCCCCAAAACGCGTGCCTGCCCTCAAACCTCCCACAGCGGCCCTCGCACAGGTCCACTCACATTGGGGCTGCGGGCTCGCCTAGCCGAGCCAGGGCTCAACATAGCGCCTCACGTCACTCTCGGCAAAAATTAGCGTCCATCCTAAAAAATGGAAACGTCGAGCCCCTGCTCCCAGGACAAAGGTGCCAGCCCCAAAACGCGTGCCTGCCCTCAAACCTCCCACAGCGGCCCTCGCACAGACCCACTCACATTGGGGCTGCGGGCTCGCCTAGCCGAGCAAGGCCTCAACATAGCGCCTCACGTCACTCTCGGCAAAAATTAGCGTCCATCCTAAAAAATGGAAACGTCGAGCCCCTGCTCCCAGGACAAAGGTGCCAGCCCCAAAACGCGTGCCTGCCCTCAAACCTCCCACAGCGGCCCTCGCACAGGTCCACTCGCAGCGGGGCTGCGGGCTCGCCTAGCCGAGCAAGGCCTCAACATAGCGCCTCACGTCACTCTCGGCAAAAATTAGCGTCCATCCTAAAAAATGGAAACGTCGAGCCCCTGCTCCCAGGACAAAGGTGCCAGCCCCAAAACGCGTGCCTGCCCTCAAACCTCCCACAGCGGCCCTCGCACAGACCCACTCACATTGGGGCTGCGGGCTCGCCTAGCCGAGCAAGGCCTCAACATAGCGCCTCACGTCACTCTCGGCAAAAATTAGCGTCCATCCTAAAAAATGGAAACGTCGAGCCCCTGCTCCCAGGACAAAGGTGCCAGCCCCAAAACGCGTGCCTGCCCTCAAACCTCCCACAGCGGCCCTCGCACAGGTCCACTCGCAGCGGGGCTGCGGGCTCGCCTAGCCGAGCAAGGCCTCAACATAGCGCCTCACGTCACTCTCGGCAAAAATTAGCGTCCATCCTAAAAAATGGAAACGTCGAGCCCCTGCTCCCAGGACAAAGGTGCCAGCCCCAAAACGCGTGCCTGCCCTCAAACCTCCCACAGCGGCCCTCGCACAGACCCACTCACATTGGGGCTGCGGGCTCGCCTAGCCGAGCAAGGCCTCAACATAGCGCCTCACGTCACTCTCGGCAAAAATTAGCGTCCATCCTAAAAAATGGAAACGTCGAGCCCCTGCTCCCAGGACAAAGGTGCCAGCCCCAAAACGCGTGCCTGCCCTCAAACCTCCCACAGCGGCCCTCGCACAGACCCACTCACATTGGGGCTGCGGGCTCGCCTAGCCGAGCAAGGCCTCAACATAGCGCCTCACGTCACTCTCGGCAAAAATTAGCGTCCATCCTAAAAAATGGAAACGTCGAGCCCCTGCTCCCAGGACAAAGGTGCCAGCCCCAAAACGCGTGCCTGCCCTCAAACCTCCCACAGCGGCCCTCGCACAGGTCCACTCACATTGGGGCTGCGGGCTCGCCTAGCCGAGCAAGGCCTCAACATAGCGCCTCACGTCACTCTCGGCAAAAATTAGCGTCCATCCTAAAAAATGGAAACGTCGAGCCCCTGCTCCCAGGACAAAGGTGCCAGCCCCAAAACGCGTGCCTGCCCTCAAACCTCCCACAGCGGCCCTCGCACAGACCCACTCACATTGGGGCTGCGGGCTCGCCTAGCCGAGCAAGGCCTCAACATAGCGCCTCACGTCACTCTCGGCAAAAATTAGCGTCCATCCTAAAAAATGGAAACGTCGAGCCCCTGCTCCCAGGACAAAGGTGCCAGCCCCAAAACGCGTGCCTGCCCTCAAACCTCCCACAGCGGCCCTCGCACAGGTCCACTCACATTGGGGCTGCGGGCTCGCCTAGCCGAGCAAGGCCTCAACATAGCGCCTCACGTCACTCTCGGCAAAAATTAGCGTCCATCCTAAAAAATGGAAACGTCGAGCCCCTGCTCCCAGGACAAAGGTGCCAGCCCCAAAACGCGTGCCTGCCCTCAAACCTCCCACAGCGGCCCTCGCACAGACCCACTCACATTGGGGCTGCGGGCTCGCCTAGCCGAGCAAGGCCTCAACATAGCGCCTCACGTCACTCTCGGCAAAAATTAGCGTCCATCCTAAAAAATGGAAACGTCGAGCCCCTGCTCCCAGGACAAAGGTGCCAGCCCCAAAACGCGTGCCTGCCCTCAAACCTCCCACAGCGGCCCTCGCACAGACCCACTCACATTGGGGCTGCGGGCTCGCCTAGCCGAGCAAGGCCTCAACATAGCGCCTCACGTCACTCTCGGCAAAAATTAGCGTCCATCCTAAAAAATGGAAACGTCGAGCCCCTGCTCCCAGGACAAAGGTGCCAGCCCCAAAACGCGTGCCTGCCCCAAACCTCCCACA
>NW_022679055.1:0-20529 GCF_011004875.1 Balearica regulorum gibbericeps | reverse complement strand
TGAGGGGGTGTGGTCAGATGCCTGGGTGTGGCCGAGGGGGCGTGGCCAGGTGACTGGGGCGTGGCCCCATGCATGGGCGTGGCCGGGGGCGTGGCCCTGTGCCTGGGCGTGACCGAGGGGGCGTGGCCATGTGCCTGGGCGTGGCCGGGGGTGTGGCCCGTTGCCTGGGCGTGGCAGGGGGGCGTGGCCCTGTGCCTGGGTGTGACCGAGGGGGCGTGGCCATGTGCCTGGGCGTGGCCGGGGGGCGTGGCCCTGTGTCTGGGCGTGGCCAGGGGCGTGGCCATGTGCCTGGGTGTGACTGAGGGGGCGTGGCCCTGTGCCTGGGTGTGACCAGGGGGCGTGGCCCTGTGTCCGGGCGTGGCCGGGGCGTGGCCCTGTGCCTGGGCGTGGCCGGGGGGCGTGGCCCTGTGTCTGGGTGTGACGGGGGGGCGTGGCCCTGTGCCTGGGCGTGGCGTGGCCCTGTGTCTGGGTGTGACGGGGGCGTGGCCCTGTGCCTGGGCGTGGCCGGGGGCGTGACCCTGTGCCTGGGCGTGGCCGGGGGCGTGGCCCCGTGCCTGGGCGTGGCCGGGGGCGTGGCCCCGTGCCGGGGCGTGGCACCTTGAGGCAGTTGTAGCCGATGATGCAGAGGAAGGCGACGAGCGTGTGGGCCAGGGCCAGGCCCTGGAGCGCCGGCTGCATGTAGCCCGTGCTCTCCTCCAGGAAGTAATATACCACGCTCTCCTCCCCGCCCGCCTCCGCCGCCCCGCCGGCCTCCTCCGCCACCGCCGACAGCCCCGAGCCCTCCGCCGCCTCCTCCTCCGCGCCGGGAGGGTGCTCCGATACCTGGGGGGGGGGTGAGGAGACCCTGCTGCACCCACACACCCCCCCCTCACCCCACCCCTGTGCCCTGGGGACCGGAGCGTCCTGGTACCTGTCACCTACAGACCCCGCAGATCCCCCCCCCAGGGGTCCAGGGTGTCCCCCCCACCCCATCCCATTCCCCCCCCCAGGGACCCAGGGTGTTCCCACCCCATCCCATACCCCCCCCCCCAGGGGTCCAGGGTGCCCCCCCCACATCTCATTACCCCCCCAAGGGACCCAGGGTGCCCCCACCCCATCCCATACCCCCCCCCAAGGGACCCAGGGTGCCCCCACCCATCTCATTACCCCCCCCCGCAAGGGACCCAGGGTGCCCCCACCCCATCCCATACCCCCCCCCAGGGACCCAGGGTGCCCCCACCCATCTCATTACCCCCCCCGCAAGGGACCCAGGGTGCCCCCACCCCACCCCATACCCTCCCAATGGGGACCCGGGGTGCCCCCACCCCATCCCATACCCCCCCCCAGGGGTCCAGGGTGCCCCCACCCATCTCATTACCCCCCCCCAGAGAACCCAAGGTGCCCCCACCCCATCCCGTACCCCCCCCAGGGACTCAGGGTGCCCCCACCCCATCCCGTACCCCCCCCAGGGACTCAGGGTGCCCCCACCCCATCCCATACCCCCCCCAGGGACCCAGGGTGCCCCCACCCCATCCCGTACCCCCCCCAGGGACTCAGGGTGCCCACCCCGTACCCCCCACCCCCCCCAGGCCCCAGACCTTGTAGAAGAGGAGGATGAAGTTGATGGCGAAGGCGAGGAAGAGCGCCAGGAACCGCAGGTTGTAGAAGTTCCTGGACAGGTAGTTCTGCACGGGGGGGGGGCGCACACACACCCCACACGCTCAGGGCTGGGGGGGGTCCCCAGCCCCCAGGACACCCCCCCCACCCCAAGCACCCACCCCCATTGATGGGGGGGTCCCACTGTTGTGTCCCCCACCCAAGGCTGCCCCCCCCCCGCCCCCGGCTGGCAATGGGGGGCCCCCCCCCCTCCCCGGCCCCCCTCAGCCCCCCCCCCCCGTACCAGGAATTTGACCCTCTGGACCTCCAGCTCAGCCCAGAACTCAAAGGCTCCCTCGGCCGGTGGCTCCTTGCGTTCCCGGGGGACCGATTTCCTCCTCTTCTCGGGGGGCGCAGGCTCGGGCCCCCCCTCGGTCCCCTCCTTCTCTCCGTTCTCCGTGCTGGGGTGAAGGTGCTGCCTGGGTGGGGGCCCCCAGCGCGACCCTCCACCCTTCCCAGAGCCCCCCGACGGGGCCACGGACCCACCCTACAGCCATCACGGGACCACACAACACCCAACGGGGCCACACAACACCCAACAGGGCCACGGAACGCCCAACGGGGCCACGCAACACCCAGTGGGGCCATGGACCCACCCTACAGCCATCACGGGGCCACGCAACACCCAACAGGGCCACGCAACACCCAACGGGGCCACGCAACACCCAACGGGGCCACAGATCCACCCTACAGCCATCACGGGACCACGCAACACCCAACAGGGCCACGCAACACCCAACGGGGCCACAGACCCACCCTACAGCCATCACGGGGCCACGCAACACCCAACAGGGCCACGCAACACCCAACGGGGCCACAGACCCACCCTACAGCCATCACGGGACCACGCAACACCCAACAGGGCCACGCAACACCCAACGGGGCCACAGACCCACCCTACAGCCATCACGGGACCACGCAACACCCAACAGGGCCACGCAACACCCAACGGGGCCACAGACCCACCCTACAGCCATCACGGGACCACGCAACACCCAACAGGGCCACGCAACACCCAACGGGGCCACAGACCCACCCTACAGCCATCACGGGACCACGCAACACCCAACAGGGCCACGCAACACCCAACGGGGCCACAGACCCACCCTACAGCCATCACAGGACCACGCAACACCCAACAGGGCCACACAACACCCAACGGGGCCATGGACCCACCCTACAGCCCCCATGGGACCACACAACACCCAGCGGGACCACGGACCCACCCTACAGCCATCACGGGACCACGCAACACCCAACAGTGCCACGGAACACCCAATGGGGCCACGCAACACCCAGTGGGGCCACAGACCCATCCTACAGCCATCACGGGACCACAGAACACCCAACAGTGCCACGGAACACCCAACAGGGCCACGCAACACCCAACAGGGCCACGCAACACCCAACGGGGCCACGCAACACCCAACGGGGCCACAGACCCACCCTACAGCCATCATGGGGCCATGCAACACCCAACGGTGCCACGGAACACCCAATGGGGCCACGGAACACCCAACGGTGCCACAGAACACCCAACGGGACCATGGGGCCACCCTACAGCCCCTAAGGGACCACGCAACACCCGACAGGGCCACGGACCTACCCTACAGGCATCATGGGACCACACAACACCCAACGGGGCCACAGACCCACCCTACTGCCATCACGAGACCACGGAACACCCAGCGGGGCCACGCAACACCCAACGGGGCCACACAACACCCAGCGGGGCCACAGACCCACCCTACAGCCCCCACGGGGCCAGGTACCCTCCAATGGGACCACGGACCCCCCCATGGGGGCCCCGGCCCCCCCCACTTACTCAGCTTTCTCCGCCTCGCCCGCCAGCTCCTCTTCCTTCTGCGGCTCCTCCTCCACCACCTCCTCCCCGTCCTCCTGCGGTGGGAGCCAGGATCAGGCCCGGGGAGGGAGGGGGGGGGCACGGACTGGCCCCCCCCAAAGCCCTGCTTAGACTGCCCATGCTCATAGGGGGCAGGAACCGGGGGACCCCCGCTCTGCTCCCCACTGCTAGGAGGGCCCACAGGGTCCTGCCCCCCCCCCAGGGTTCTGCTCCCCCCTAGGAACCGCCCAGGATCCTTCTACCCCCCCCCCAAAAGGAACCCATGCATCCTGACCCCCCCCGCCCCATAGGGACCCCCCAATATCCTCCCCCTCATAGGGGACCCCGAGATCCTCCCCCTCCCACAGGGACCCCCAGCATCCTGCCCCCCCCCCCCCCCCTCCCCGTAGGACCCCCCCCATCGGCCGCCTACCCCGATCTTCCTCCGGAGGATGGGGGTGCCCTCGGGGGTGGGGGGCTCAGCAGCGGGGGGCTCCCCGATGTCCCCCAGCCCCCCGGGGGCGTCAGGGGCCGCCAGCCGATAGTGCCCGGGTTCCTTGCGTACCCCGAAAGCCGCCACCGGCGCCGCCGCCGCCTCCTCCTCCTCCTCTTCCTCCTCGGGGGGCTGCGGCAGGTGGGGGGCGGGGGCGGGGACGGGGTCTTGGGGACCCCCCTCCTCTCCCCCCGTGCCCCCCACGGCCTCGCCGCCCCCCACAGCGTCCTGAGTGGGGTCAGGCATGCTAGCCAGCAGCTCGGCCAGGGCCAGCCGCTGCGCCCCTTCCACCAGCCCCCCTCCGAAAAGGGAGGTCCAGGCCAGGCGCCCCACGGCCCCCAGCACCCCCCAACCCCCCAGCAACCCCCCCAACATCGCCCGACCGGCGGCCGCCCCCGCCGCCCACGCCAGCTCCCGACCCGGCCGTCTCCGTAACCGTCTCAACCGTCGCCTCCAAGTTTGGGGGGACCCCAATAAATGTCGCAACCCCCCGGCTCCCGCCAGCATCTCCCCGAAAGCCGAGGCGGGTTCGGCGGGTGGCGGGGGGCCGGTGGGGTCGGGGGTTTCCTCCTCTTCCTCCTGCTCTTCATCCTCTCCTCCTTCCCGAGCGGATTCCTCCTCGGAGAGGCGAGAAGCGATCTGCATCTCGAAGATGGTGTCCTCGCAGAAGTTGACGAAGAGTTCCATCTTCTCGGCTTCGCCCCCTTCGTTGACCACGTCGAAGATGAACTGACGTTTGGATTCCTTCACTTGGGGCATCTCCCACTGCGCCTTGTTGGCGGCGCTGATCTCGAAGTAGAGGCGTTCGATCCGTCGAGCCGCTCCCATAATCTCGATCCGTCCCAAAAACGGACGGAAATACTCCAAGATACTGGCCGCTTGCTCCAAGAAGGTCCGGAGACGTTGATCGTGGGGAACGTGCTCCGAGAGGTTGGTGAGGAGCACGGCGACGTTGAAACCGATGTCGCGAGCGGGTTCTTGGAAGCGACCGGCGAAGGCTTCCACGTCGATCATCTCGTTCTCGTCTGCTTCGGAGCAGGAGAGGAGGAACTGGATCTCGGCGGGTTCGTATTGCTTCTGGCTGTCCATCGCCTTCTGGAAGTCCTTCTTGGAGATGAGACCTCGCGGATCCGAGACGTAGTCACGGAAGGCGTCCGAGGCCACGATGTCCCGCAGCTTCAGGAACATGTCGAAGAACTTGAGGATCATGGTGACGTTGCTGGAGGACTCCACCAGCATGTCCACCATCTGCCGGGCGATGGTCCCGTTCACCACGTTGCCTGTGGAGGGAGGGAGGAAGGGAGGGGGGGTCACTCCCGGTGCTGGGGACACCCTGGAGAGCGAGGGGACACCTTGGGTGGTCAAGGGACACCTCAAGTGGCATAGGCCACCATGGATGGCGGGGAACACCCTGGAGAAAGGGGGGGACACCTTGGGTGGTCAAGGGACAGCTCAAGTGGCATGGGCCACCATGGATGGTGGGGAACACCCTGGAGAAAGGGGGGACACCTTGGGTGGTCAAGGGACAGCTCAAGTGGCATGGGCCACCATGGATGGTGGGGAACACCCTGGAGAAAGGGGGGGACACCTTGGGTGGTCAAGGGACACCTCAAGTGGCATGGGCCACCATGGATGGTGGGGAACACCCTGGAGAGCGAGGGGACACCTTGGGTGGTCAAGGGACACCTCAAGTGGCATGGGCCACCATGGATGGTGGGGAACACCCTGGAAAGAGGGGGGGACACCTTGGGTGGTCAAGGGACACCTCAAGTGGCATGGGCCACCATGGATGGTGGGGAACGCCCTGGAGAGAGGGGGGGACACCCCTGATGACACGGGGACAGCCTGGATGGTGAGGACACCTCGTTTTGGTGGGACCCCCGTGGTGATACGAGGACCCTGGGTGGCATTAGGACATCCTGGACGGTGGGTGGGATGTCCTAACCCTGGGTGGCAACGGGACGGCGAGGAAGCCCCGGATGACGTCGGGACAACCCTGGGGGACACACACACACACACGGACGGACGAGGGGCCCCCACCTTCCAGCAAGGACAGCAGCATCACCACCATGTCCTTCTGCAGGTCCAGCAGCTCCTTCAGCAGCCCGATCTGGCTGGAGTCCTGAGGTGGGGATGGGGGGACACCATGAGCCTGATGAGCCCCTCCCCAATACCGTGACACCCCCACCCACCCCCCCCAGACCCCTTTACCTGGGTGGGGGGGGGTCCAGCACCGCTCCTCGCACCACGAGACGGAGGGTGGGTGATGACACCCCCCCCCCAAAACTCACACGCAACCCAAGCCGGGGGGGGGGTCAAAGGTGTTGGGGGGGGGGGGGTGTGTCTTTGCCATGCCAGGGGTCGGGGTTGGGGGGGGGTTAGCGAGGCCGTGCAGCGCTGGGGAGGGGGCCGGGCCGGGGTTGGGGTGGGGGGGGGGGGGGCTCGGCGGGTGCTTACGCCCATCCGCGGTCCCGGCGTTTGGCCCATCTGGCGGCAGCGGGGCGGAAAGGTCCGTCAGAGCCGTTGGGGTGGGGGGGGGGTGGGGGTGGGGTTCTTAGGGTGCCCCGGTGCCGACGGGATGGGGTGGGGGTCATTGGGGGGGGGGGGAGCTGCTGATGCCAGCGGGGACTCGGGTATCCCCAACCCTCCCTCCCCTGGGGACAGCGAGGAGGGGGCAGCGGGTTAGTGGGGGGGGGGGGGGCGCTCCCAGTGCTCCCAGTGCCCTCCCAGTCCCACCTGGGCCAGCTTCTTCATCATGTGGGCGAAGACGTGGAGGAAGCCGACGACGGCGTCCCAGAGGCGGCTGTGGGCCAGGCTCTGCTGGTTCCCCGTGCAGGGACCCTGCGGGTGGGGGGCACTGGCACCGCTGGCCCCGGGGACCCCCCAGAGACACAGACCACCCACCCACCCCCCCTCTCCGGGGACCCTCGAGGACAGTGGGACCCCCCGCCCCCGCCAGGGACACTGGGGGTCTTGGAGACCCCAGGGGCTTTGGAGACACTGGGACCCCCAGGGACCACCAGAGTCCTTGGGGACCCCGAGGACATCAAGACCCCTTGGACACCCCCCCAGGACCACCGGAGTCCTTGGGGACCTCAAGGACATCAAGACCCCTTGGACACCGAGACCCTTGGGGACCCCCCAGGGCCACCGGGGTCCTTGGGGACCTCCCAGGACCACCAAGACCCCTTGGACACCGAGGTCCTTGGGGACCCCCCCCCAGGGACCACCAGAGTCCTTGGGGACCCCAAGGACATCAAGACCCCTTGGACACCAAGATCCTGGGGGACCCCCCAGGGACTTCAGGACCCCCAGGGCCACCGGGGTCCTTGGGGACCCCCCCCAGGGACTTCAGGACCCCCAGGGCCACCGGGGTCCTTGGGGACCCCCCCCAGGAACCTTGGGAACCCGCAGGGACACGCAAGGTCACCAGGTTCCCCAGGACGCCAAGACTCCTGAGGACCCCAAGGAGCTCGGACCAGACCCCCACCCCCAGGTCCCCAGGGACATCACGGGGGGCAGCAGGGTCCATCCCACCTGGCTGCGCCGGGCGAGGGGCTGGGGGGGGCTGGGGGGGCTCACCTGGATGTACTCGGTGAGGCTGTTGAAGACCTGCTTGGCCACGGCCATGGCCTTGGAGAAGTTGCGCTTCCCCTGCTCGTCGATCACGTCCTTCCCCGAGTAGTACCAGTAGAAGTCGCTGATGGACTCCTGCCACCGGACGGGCACCATCAGCGGGGGGGGGGACACGGGGACCACCAGCAGCACGGGGACAGGGACACGGGGACCACCAGCAGCACGAGGACAGGGACACGGGGACCACCAGCAGCTCAGGGACACAGGGATGTAGGGACCACCAGCAGCACGGGGACATGGACATGGGGACCACCAGCAGCACGGGGACAGGGACATGGGGACCACCAGCAGCTCAGGGACACAGGGGCATGGGGACCACCAGCAGCATGGGGACAGGGACACGGGGACCACCAGCAGCTCAGGGACATGGACACAGGGACCACGGACACATGGACCACCAGCAGCGTGGTGACATGGGGACCACCAGCAGCATGGGGACACAGGGATGTGGGGACCACCAGCAGGATGGGGAC
Organism: Balearica regulorum gibbericeps; assembly: GCF_011004875.1. Lineage (NCBI taxonomy): Eukaryota > Metazoa > Chordata > Aves > Gruiformes > Gruidae > Balearica > Balearica regulorum. The sequence continues at coordinate 12,449 of NW_022679055.1, read as the reverse complement.
AGGGACATGGGGACCACCAGCAGCGTGGGGACACGGGGATGGGGACGTGGGGACCACCAGCAGCACGGGGACAGAGGGATGGTCGGGGACCCAGGGTGGGACGTGGGACAGAGCAGGGCAGGGGGACGTGAGTCAGGGGCGTGGGTCAGGGTCCAAGCAGGAGGCAGTGGTGTGGGGCTGGGGGGGGGGTGTGGGTCACCGTGGGTCGCCGTGGGGCCGGGTACCTGCAGGCGCAGCAGGTAGTCCACGGTGCAGATGATGATGTTGATGGTGGTCGTGTTCCCCGTCTGGGTGCGCAGGTAGTTCTGGAAATCTGGGGGGGGGGGGGGGACGACGGACGACAATGGGGTGAGACCAGCCCCACGGCCACCCCACACCTGCCCCACGGCCGCCCCACAGCCCCTCCTGCCCCATAGCTCCTTCTCCTGCCCCACAGCTCCTTCTCCTGCCCCATAGCTCCTTCTCCTGCCCCACAGCTCCTTCTCCTGCCCCACGGTCCTCCAAAGCCTCTTCCCCACCCAGAGCCCCCCGGTGCCCCATAGCCGTGACCGTGTCCCGGGTGTCCCCCCCCTCGGGTGTCCCCCCCGCCGTGTGTCCCCCCCCCGGGTGTCCCCGTCCCCCCCCGTGTCCCCTCACCGTTGTTGTGCCCCTCGCACAGCAGCTGGAGCAGCCGGAAGAGATCCTGCGTGAACTCATCGTCCGACATCACCTTCTCCCCTGGGGAGGTTGGGGGGGGGGGGGGGGGGGGACACACACGACACAACACGGGGACACGGGGTCACACGGGGACACGGGGTCACGCGGGGACACGGGGTCACGCGGGGACGCAGTTGGGGTCACGCGGGGACACAGGCGGCCAAGGTCAGGCCAGGTCGGGGGGGGGACGACCATGGGGTGACATCCCGGGGGGGGGGTGTGGGGACACGCTGCAGCGGCACGGGGACACCCCGGGGTGGCACGGGGACCCCCCAGGGTGGCACGGGGACCCCCTCAGGGTGGCACGGGGACCCCTCAGGGTGGTACGGGGACCCCCCCAGGGTGGCACAGGGACCCCCCCAGGGTGGCAGGGGGACACCCCCCCAGGGTGGCACAGGGACCCCCCCCAGGGTGGCACAAGGACCCCCCCAGGGTGGCACGGGGACCCCCTCAGGGTGGCACAGGGACCCCCCAGGATGGCACAGGGACCCCCCAGGATGGCACAGGGACCCCTCAGGGGTACGGGACCCCCCAGGATGGCACAGGGACCCCCCCAGGGTGGCACGGGGACTCCCCAGGGTGGCACAGGGACCCCCCCAGGGTGGTACGGGACCCCCCAGGATGGCACAGGGACACCCCAGGGTGGCACAGGGACCCCCCCAGGGTGGCAGGGGGGTTAGCACGGGGAGGGGGCAGCCAGCGGGGCCGAGGGGCCAGGGACAAGCGGGGCCAGGCATGCTGCGGGGACGCGGGGACGTGCCGTGGGTCCCGCTCCTGCTCTGGGGACAGGGCGGGGGGACGACACGCCGGTGCCACCCTCCTCCAGCACCCCCCCAGCCCGGAGACCCTACAATAACACCCCAGCCCTATAGACCCTACAATAACACCCCCAGCCCTATAGACCCTATATACCCCCCCCTCGGCCCTATAGCCCCTACAATAACACCCCCAGCCCTATAGCCCCTATATACCCCCTCGGCCCTATAGCCCCTACAATAACACCCCTGAGCCCTATAGACCCTACAATAACATCCCTGAGCCCTATAGACCCTGCAATAACACCCCCAGCCCTATAGCCCCTATATACCCCCTCGGCCCTATAGACCCTACAATAACATCCCTGAGCCCTATAGACCCTACAATAACATCCCTGAGCCCTATAGACCCTGCAATAACACCCCCAGCCCTATAGCCCCTATATACCCCCCCTCGGCCCTATAGACCCTACAATAACATCCCTGAGCCCTATAGACCCTGCAATAACACCCCCAGCCCTATAGCCTCTATATACCCCCCCTCGGCCCTATAGACCCTGCAATAACATCCCTGAGCCCTATAGCCCCTACAATAACACCCCCAGCCCTATAGACCCTACAATAACACCCCCAGCCCTATAGACCCTGCAATAACACCCCCAGCCCTATAGACCCTACAATAACACCCCTGAGCCCTATAGACCCTACAATAACACCCCCAGCCCTATAGCCCCTATATACCCCCCCTCGGCCCTATAGACCCTACAATAACACCCCCAGCCCTATAGCCCCTATATACCCCCCCTCGGCCCTATAGACCCTACAATAACACCCCCAGCCCTATAGCCCCTGTATACCCCCCCTCGGCCCTATAGACCCTACAATAACACCCCCAGCCCTATAGCCCCTATATACCCCCCCTCGGCCCTATAGCCCCTACGATAACGAGTATTTACCGTTCTCACGGCTGATGACTGTCACCAGGAGCCAGGACGGGGAGAGAAGGGGAGAGAGGAGGTGAGCGGGGTGGGGGGGTCATTAGGGCGGGGGGGGGTCATTAGGGTTTGGGGGTGTCATTAGGGCGGGGGGGGTCATTAGGGTTTGGGGGGGGTCATTAGAGCAGGGGGGTCATTAAGGTTTGGGGGTGTCATTAGGGCAGGAGGGGGGTCATTAGGGTTTGGGGGGTTCATTAGGGCTGCAGGGGGGCATTAGGTTCCTGGGGGGGTTATTGGGGCCCAAGAGGGGATATTAGGTGCCTGGGGGGACGTTAGGGGTCAAGGGGGGGGGGCATCAGGGACTTGGGGGGCATTGGGGCTGGTGGGGCATTAGGGGCTTGGGGGGCATTAGGGACTTGGGGGACGTTAGGGCTCTGGGGGGGCATTAGGGCTTTGGGGGGGCATTAGGAGCTCAGAGCCACATTAATAGCGGGGGCTCGGGGGGAGCAGCGCAGTGGGACGGGGGGGCGCAGGATGGGGACACCCCCCCCCCCAAGTCAGAGCTCCCCCCACCCACAGTCCCGTCAGGGTCCCCTGGGGCAGCAGCAATAGGGGGTCCCGGGGGGGTGCCCGGGCAGGGCCCCCCCACTCACTCGTCCCCTCCTCGGTCACCATGCCCAGCCCCTCCGCCTTGTTCTGCCGCTCGAAGGCGTTGAGGTCCAGGACACTGCGGGGACACGGGGGCGGGGTCAGGATGGGACCCCCCAAAACCCTTCCAGGATCGCCCCCCAGCTGGACACGATCCCCTCCCTGGGGGTTCTGAAACTCTTGGGGACCCCCCACCCCCCCAAACCCCTGGGGCACCCCATGGAGGGTCCCTGATGCCCAAGGGGGGGACCCCGATGCCAATGGGGGTCCCTGATTCCCATGAGGGACCCCAAAGCCCACGGGGGACCCCAAAACCCGGGCGTCACCTGCAGGTCTGCATCAGCGCCTGGACGCTCTGGAAGAACCCGACCTCCCGCTTCTCCTTCAGGTAGTCCAGCATTTTCTGGGACACACACACACACGCGTGTGGATGGACGGACACGGCCACCGGCACAGGGACATGGCCACCTGGACGTGGCCACCAGCATGGGGACTTGGCCACCAGCACGGGGACTTGGCCACGTGGACATGGCCACCAGCACAGGGACATGGCCATTGGCACAGGGACACGGCCACCTGGACGTGGCCACCAGCACAGGGACATGGCCATTGGCACAGGGACATGGCCACCTGGACGTGGTCACCAGCATGGGGACGTGGTCACCAGCATGGGGACATGGCCACCGGCATGGGGACTTGGCCACCGGCATGGGGACTTGGCCACCAGCACAGGGACATGGCCACCGGCACGGGGACTTGGCCACCTGGACATGGCCACCAGCATGGGGACATGGCCACCAGCACAGGGACATGGCCACTGGCATGGGGACTTGGCCACCTGGACGTGGCCACCAGCATGGGGACATGGCCACCAGCACAGGGACACGGCCACCGGCACAAGGACACGGCCACTTGAACGTGGCCACCAGCACAGGGACATGGCCACCAGCATGGGGACATGGCCACCAACACGGGGACTTGACCACGTGGACATGGCCACCAGCATGGGGACATGGCCACCAGCACAGGGACATGGCCACCGGCACAGGGACTTGGCCACCTGGACACGGGGACTTGGCCACCTGGATGTGGCCATCGGCACGGGGACATGGCCACCAGCACAGGGACACGGCCACCGGCACAAGGACACGGCCACTTGAACGTGGCCACCAGCACAGGGACATGGCCACCAGCACAGGGACACGGCCACCGGCACAGGGATGTGGCCACCTGGACGTGGCCATCGGCACGGGGACATGGCCACCAGCACAGGGACACGGCCACCGGCACGGGGACTTGGCCACCTGGACATGGCCACCAGCACAGGGACACGGCCACCAGCATGGGGACATGGCCACCAGCACAGGGACATGGCCACTGGCATGGGGACTTGGCCACCTGGACGTGGCCACCAGCATGGGGACATGGCCACCAGCACAGGGACACGGCCACCGGCACAAGGACATGGCCACTTGAACGTGGCCACCAGCACAGGGACATGGCCACCAGCATGGGGACATGGCCACCAGCACAGGGACTTGGCCACCGGCACAGGGACTTGGCCACCTGGACACGGGGACTTGGCCACCTGGACACGGCCACCAGCACAGGGACACGGCCACCTGGACGTGGCCATCGGCACGGGGATGTGGCCACCGACACAGGGACATGGCCACCGGCACGGGGACATGGCCACCAGCATGGGGACGTGGCCACCTGGACAGGGCCACCAGCATGGGGGGACACGGATGTGCCCGTGGGCGCTTGCACAGACACGAGCGCGGCCGGGTGGATGGAAACAGACGTGGGCGTCCACACGGACGTGTGCGTGGACACGCGTGCGGATGTACGGAGCCATCCACGGACACGCGTGGACGCGCGGAGACGGACAAGCCCCACGCGCGTCCACGCGGCAACGGGTGTGCGAGGGCGCGGGGACGCGCGGGGACGCGCGTTGACACGGACACGCGTGGACAGGGACACGCGTGGACACGCACACGCGTGGACACGCACACGCACACGCGGACGCCCTCCTACCTGCTGCACCTCGGCGTTGCCCCCGTTGAGGATGGAGATGCCCAACTTGAGGGTGGAGGACACCATGTCGCCCCTCTCGCCTGTCGAACGCCCCGCGCCGTCACGGCCGCCGCGTGCGAGGACGGGGCTGTCGCACGAGGCCCCCCCCCTCGTGCGCGAGGGGCCGTTCCCCCCCCGTGCGAGGCGGCGGGGTGGGTGGGTGGGTGGGTGGGTGGGTGGTCTCACCCTTGCAGGCGCTGATCATCTGCAGCACCATCTCGGCCGCCCCCCGCGTGTGCAGCCGGGCTTGCTGGTACAGCAGCTTCTGCTTCTCCATCTCCTTCTCCTGGGAAGGGACGGGGTTTTGGGGGGGGGGGGTGGGTGTCTGAGGGGGTCACAAGGGGTCCCGGAGCGGGGGGGGGGGCTCAGGGTGCCCCCCGCACCCACCTCAAATGAGTCCTCAGCTTCTTCCTCTTCCTTCTCCTCTTCCTTCTTCTCTTCCTCTTCCCCTTCATCCATGTGGCAGCTCTGGGGTGGGGACGGGGGGTCCCCAGTTGAGCCCCCCCACCCCCCACCCCAATCCCTAGGGACACCCCCAACCCCTGCAGCCCCCCCAAGCAGGGCCAGGTCCCGGCCCCACACCAGGACAGTGGGGCTGGGTGGGGTTTTGGGGTGGGGGACCCCCCCACTTTGGGGGGGGGGGGGGGGCAGGACCCACCTTGGCCATGATGCCAGCGTACGCCATGTACAAATAATCCTTCTCCAACTTACTGCGGGATGTGGGGGGGGGACACACACATCTCACAGGGGTGCACCAGCACCACCCCAACTGGGGGGGACCCGGGGGCCCCCCCCCCAGGACCACCCCGGGGGTCCAAGGTTTGTGTCCGTGTCCCCCGTCCCCCCCCCCAACCTCTTCTCCGTCAGCGCCGTCCGGCTGAAGTGCAGGATGAGCTGGTGCAGCGGGTCCGGCTTCTTATCCTGCTCCTCTTCCTCCTCCTCCTCTTCCTCCCCTGACTTCTACCTCGGCCGACAGCGCAGGGTTCAGCTTTGGGGGGGTGGGGGGGTGTTCCTGGGCCGGTGACCCCCCCCCAGCGCGGGCAAGGTCCCCCCCCCAGCTCACCGAGAGGTCGTCGATCATGCGGTCCTCGAAGGGATGCTCCTCGGGGACGAGCCAGGAGAGCTTGTACGCCTCCAGGAACATGTTACAGGCACGGTGCCTGGGGGGACAGGGCTCGCCAGGGGCTCCCAGTTACCCCCAGTTACCCCCAGTTGGGCTCTGGGTCACCCTCGGGGGCTCCCAGTTACCCCCAGTTGGGTTTTGGGTCACCCTCGGGGGTTCCCAGTTACACCCAGTTACCCCCAGTTGGGTTTTGGGTCACCCTCGGGGGCTCCCAGTTACCCCCAGTTGGGCTCTGGGTCACCCTCGGGGGTTCCCAGTTACTCGCAGTTGCCCCCAGTTCGGTTTTGGGTCACCCTCGGCAGCTCCCAGTTACCCCCAGTTGGGTTTTGGGTCACCCTCGGGGGTTCCCAGTTACACCCAGTTACCCCCAGTTGGGTTTTGGGTCACCCTCGGGGGCTCCCAGTTACCCCCAGTTGGGCTCTGGGTCACCCTCGGGGGTTCCCAGTTACTCGCAGTTGCCCCCAGTTCGGTTTTGGGTCACCCTCGGCAGCTCCCAGTTACCCCCAGTTGGGTTTTGGGTCACCCTCGGGGGTTCCCAGTTACCCCCAGTTGCCCCCAGTTGGGTTTTGGGTCACCCTCGGGGGCTCCCAGTTACCCCCAGTTGGGTTCTGGGTCACCCTCGGGGGCTCCCAGTTACCCCCAGTTGGGCTCTGGGTCACCCTCGGGGGCTCCCAGTTACCCCCAGTTGGGCTCTGGGTCACCCCCAGGGGTTCCCAGTTACCCCCAGTTGGGTTCTGGGTCACCCTCGGGGGCTCCCAGTTACCCCCAGTTGGGCTCTGGGTCACCCTCGGGGGTTCCCAGTTACTCGCAGTTACCCCCAGTTGGGTTTTGGGTCACCCTCGGCAGCTCCCAGTTACCCCCAGTTGGGTTCTGGGTCACCCTCGGCAGCTCCCAGTTACCCCCAGTTGGGTTCTGGGTCACCCTCGGGGGTTCCCAGTTACCCCCAGTTGCCCCTAGTTGGGTTCTGGATCACCCTTGGGGGCTCCCAGTTACCCCCAGTTGGGTTTTGGGTCACCCTCAGGGGTTCCCAGTTACTCCCAGTTGCTCCCAGTTGGGTTCTGGATCACCCTTGGGGGTTCCCAGTTACCCCCAGTTGCCCCCCAAAGTGTTCTGGGCTGCCCTTGAGGGTTCCCAGTTGCTCCCAGTGGCTCTCAGTTGCCCCCACAAGGCTCTGGGATGTTCCCAGTTTCCCTTAAGGGGCTCCCAGTTGCCCCTAGATGCTTCCCAGTGGTCCCAGTCACACCCAGGGGGTCTCAGAGGGTTCAGAGCCCACCCCCCCCACCCCCCCCCGGCAGCTCCCAGTGCCTCCCAGTGCCTCCCAGTGCCTCCCAGTGCCCACCTGGGCAGGTTGTAGAGGGGCGTCATGCGGAAGCAGGCGACGACGGCGCGGCGGCGCTGCTTGGACAGCAGCTTGTGCCAGACCGCCTTCTTGGACTTGTAGGGGTGCTCCGTCTGGGGGGGGGCGTCACTGGGGCACCCCGGGGACACGCAGCACCCCAGGGACCCCCACAGCACCCCAGGGACCCCCAGCGCACCCCAGGGACCCCCACAGCACCCCAGGGACCCCCCCCCAGCGCACCCCAGGGACCCCCCCCAGCGCACCCCAGGGACCCCCCACAGCACCCCAGGGACCCCCAGAGGAGAACCCCAGAGACCACCCCGGAGCACCCCAGAGCATCCCAGGGACCCTCAGAGCACCCCAGGGACCCCCCCAGAGTGTACCAGAGACCTCCAGAGACCCTCAGAGCACCCCAGGGACCCTCAGGGACCCCCAGAGCACCCCAGGGACCCCCCCGGAGCACCCCAGAGCATCCTAGGGACCCTCAGAGCACCCCAGGGACCCCCCCAGAGTGTACCAGAGACCTCCAGAGACCCTCAGAGCATCCCAGGGACCCTCAGGGACCCCCAGAGCACCCCAGGGACCCCCCCGGAGCACCCTAGAGCATCCTAGGGACCCCCAGAGTGTACCAGAGACCTCCAGAGACCCTCAGAGCACCCCAGGGACCCTCAGGGACCCTCAGAGCACCCCAGGGACCCCCCCAGAGCACCCCAGGGACCCCCTCAGAGTGTACCAGAGACCTCCAGAGACCCTCAGAGCACCCCAGGGACCCTCAGAACACCCCAGGGACCCCCCCAGAGCACCCCAGAGCACCCCAGGGACCCCCCTGGAGAACCCCAGGGACCCCCTCCTCGGGCACCCCAGGGACCCCCCCTCGGGCACCCCTGGAGCACACCATGGCCCTCCCCAAGACTCTCAAGACCCCCCCGAGACACCCCCCCACCCAAGGGATCCCCAAGCCCCCCCCTCAGATCCCGCTCGAGGCCATGGGGCACGGCCAACATCTCCTGCACCCCAAGGACCCCCCCTCAGCCCCCCCCCACCAGGGACGTCCCCCCGAGCCCCCCGACCTGCTCGAGGTGGTAGAGCACGGCCGACACCTCCTGCACCCTCCGGACGATCTTCTCGGGGCTGTCGGAGTCCTCGGCCTTGCCGGCCATCTCGCGGTACAAGGCCATCTGCCACCGCATGGACGAGTTGTTCTCGCACTGGGGACACGGGGGGGGACACGGTGACCGCGGGGACGTGGCGCGGCACGTGGGGACCACGGGGGTGTAGGAACCACGATGGCCATGGGGATGTGGTGGGGGACGTGGGGACCACGGGGGTGTAGGAACCACGATGGCCATGGGGATGTGGTGGGGGGCGTGGGGACCATGGGGGCATGGGCACCACGATGACCATGGGGACATGGGGACATGGCGGGGCACGTGGGGACCACGGGGGTGTAGGAACCACGATGACCATGGGGATGTGGTGGGGGACGTGGGGACCACGGGGGCGTAGGCACCACGATGACCATGGGGACATGGGGGTACGGGCACCATGATGACCATGGGGATGTGGTGGGGGGCGTGGGGACCATGGGGGTGTAGGCACCACGATGACCATGGGGACATGGGGACCATGGGGGTACGGGCACCATGATGACCATGGGGACGTGGCGGGGCACGTGGGGACCACGGGGGTGTAGGAACCACGATGGCCATGGGGATGTGGTGGGGGATGTGGGGACCACGGGGGTGTAGGAACCACGATGACCATGGGGATGTGGTGGGGGATGTGGGGACCATGGGGGTGTAGGAACCACGATGACCATGATGACCATGGGGACATGAGGGTACGGGCACCATGATGACCATGGGGACATGGGGACCATGGGGGTACGGGCACCATGATGACCACGATGACCATGGGGACATGGCGGGGCACGTGGGGACCACGGGGGTGTAGGAACCACGATGGCCATGGGGATGTGGTGGGGGATGTGGGGACCATGGGGGTGTAGGAACCATGATGGCCATGGGGATGTGGTGGGGGGCGTGGGGACCATGGGGGCATGGGCACCATGATGACCACGGGGACATGGGGACCATGGGGGTACGGGCACCACGATGGCCATGGGGACGTGGTGGGGGACGTGGGGACCACAGGGGTGTAGGCACCATGATGACCGCGGGGACGTGGCGGGGCACGTGGGGACCACGGGGGTGTAGGAACCACGATGACCATGGGGACATGGGGACCATGGGGGTACGGGCACCACGATGGCCATGGGGACATGGGGAGGGACGTGAGGACCACAGGGGTGTAGGAACCACGATGGCCATGGGGACATGGGGACCATGGGGGTACGGGCACCACGATGGCCATGGGGACATGGGGACCACGGGGGTACAGGCACCACGATGGCCATGGGGACATGGGGACCACGGGGATACGGGCACCACGATGGCCATGGGGACATGGGGACCACGGGGGTACGGGCACCACGATGGCCATGGGGACGTGGTTGGGGACGTGAGGACCACAGGAGGACACAACAGCCACGAGGATACAGGCACCACGATGACCACGGGGACATGGGGACCACAGGGACCATGGGGGACAGGGGGATGTGGGGGGGGGGGACACGGTGGGGACAGCGGGGACGTGGTGGGGACGAGCCACCTCACCTTGCCCTGCAGGTGCAAGTTGTTGTTGAGGAACTCCCGCACCTCCTCGTCCGTGTCCTTCTGCAGGGGGGGACACACACAACGGGGCCACGTCGGGGAGCTGTCCCCAACTCCAGGGGGGGGTCCCCAACTCCAGGGGGGGGTCCCCAACCCCGAGGGGGGTGTCCCCAAGCCCTCCTGCCCACCAGGGCGTAGCGGCTCTTGGCCAGGCTGATGAGCTCCTGGTCGGTGGGCGAACACATGTTGAGGCCGATGGGCAGCATCTTCTTCAGCGTGGCGACGATGAGGGAGGTGTGGATGGAGTACCGGTCCCCCCGACGCTTCTTCTTCGTCCGCTCCTGCTCCGAGCCACCGCCCTGCGGGGACGGGGAGGGCATCAGGGCCACCACCCCCAGGCCAGGGTTACGGGGGTGTCAGGGACAGGACCCCCAATGTCACGGAGATGGGGACATCAGCACCAGGACCCCCGTGTCATGGGGAGACCGCAGGGCCAGGACCCCTGCGCCACCGCGACTGGGGACATCAGGGCCAGGACACCAGTGTCACCCAGATCCAGCAGCCCCAGAGGTCCCAGAGGTGGCCCTGTGGGGCAGGACCCCAGGATGTCCTTGGGGGTCCCAGCCGTGGTGGCCCCATAGAACAGGACCCCAGGATGTCCTTGGGGGTCCCAGCCGTGGTGGCCCCATAGAACAGGACCCTGGAGGTCCCAGCCATGGTGGCCCCATAGAACAGGACCCCAGGATGTCCTTGGGGGGTCCCAGCCATAGTGACCCCATAGAACAGGACCCCAGGATGTCCTTGGGGGTCCCAGCCGTGGTGGCCCCATAGAACAGGACCCCAGGATGTCCTTGGGGGTCCCAGCCGTGGTGGCCCCATAGAACAGGACCCCAGGATGACCTTGGGGGTCCCAGCCGTGGTGACCCCATAGAACAGGACCCTGGAGGGGTCTCGAGGGTCCCAGCCATGGTGGCCCCATAGAGCAGGACCCCAGGATGTCCTTGGGGGGTCCCAGCTGTGGTGGCCCCATAGAGCAGGACCCTGGAGGGGTCTTGGGGGTCCCAGCCATGGTGGCCCCATAGAGCAGGACCCCAGGATGTCCTTGGGGGGTCCCAGCCATGGTGACCCCATAGAACAGGACCCTGGAGGGGTCTTGGGGGTCCCAGCCATGGTGACCCCATAGAACAGGACCCCAGGATGTCCTTGGGGGTCCCAGCCATGGTGGCCCCACAGAACAGGACCCCAGGATGTCCTTGGGGGGTCCCAGCTGTGGTGGCCCCATAGAGCAGGACCCTGGAGGGGTCTTGGGGGTCCCAGCCATGGTGGCCCCATAGAGCAGGACCCCAGGATGTCCTTGGGGGGTCCCAGCTGTGGTGGCCCCACAGAACAGGACCCCAGGATGTCCTTGGGGGTCCCAGCCGTGGTGACCCCATAGAACAGGACCCCAGGATGTCCTTGGGGGGTCCCAGCCATGGTGACCCCATAGAGCAGGACCCCAGGATGTCCTTGGGGGGTCCCAGCTGTGGTGGCCCCATAGAGCAGGACCCTGGAGGGGTCTTGGGGGTCCCAGCCATGGTGGCCCCATAGAGCAGGACCCCAGGATGTCCTTGGGGGGTCCCAGCTGTGGTGGCCCCACAGAACAGGACCCCAGGATGTCCTTGGGGGTCCCAGCCGTGGTGACCCCATAGAACAGGACCCCAGGATGTCCTTGGGGGGTCCCAGCCATGGTGACCCCATAGAGCAGGACCCCAGGATGTCCTTGGGGGGTCCCAGCTGTGGTGGCCCCACAGAACAGGACCCTGGAGGGGTCTTGGGGGTCCCAGCCATGGTGGCCCCATAGAACAGGACCCTGGAGGGGTCTCGAGGGTCCCAGCCATGGTGGCCCCACAGAACAGGACCCCAGGATGTCCTTGGAGGGTCCCAGCCGTGGTGGCCTTGAGGAGCAGGACCCCAGGGTGGGGGCCAGGGTCCCTGGGGCCCCCTCCCCACGCAGCGTGGCCCCGCTAACCTGGCCGTCTCCGGACTAGGTGCCAGCACCCGCAGCCAAGGGCAGGAGAGAAGAGACAGCGTTAGGTCCCCGTCCCCATGGCCCTGGGGGGGCGGACGTGGGGGGCTCGGGGACCCGGGGAGGGACAGAGACCCCTGGATTGGGGGGGGGGGGGGGGGGGGTTGGGGGGGAGTTGGAGGTCCCAGGTGGGTTTTGGG